>NW_027103774.1:323107-460112 GCF_902728285.1 Clytia hemisphaerica | reverse complement strand
TACTTTAAGGGCACAAACTTTCGCGGGCAGAAAGTTTCGCGAGACCAAAAAGTCGCGAAATTTCGCGGATTTAAGTTTTGCGATTTTTACTTTTTGAAGAAAATTTACGGAAGAAACTTTCGCGGTTTTTTGTGAATGTTCAATTTTAGTAGCAATAACTTTCGCGAGTGGCTAGGGAAAGTGAAAAAAATATTTCAAATCTCATTTTTTTCTTCAATCGAAAGAGTGGCATGCTAATAAATGAAAATTAAACTATTTGCACATCTTCCTCCCATTCCGAATCTTAGTCACTGCGATAATATCGATAATATCGACTCTCCTAGGCTATTTAAACTTGGAAAAAACTTTCGCGATTGTTAGGAAAAGTTCATTTTTCGCGAAATTATCTTTTGCGAATTTCTTGTTTAATTTCTTACCTGGCAGAAACTTTTGCGAAAATGCTAAAAACGCGAAAAACGCGAAAGTTTCTGCCCGCGAAAGTTTCTGCCCTTAAAGTAAAGGTCAGTGCATATCCTTCAATAACTTCCTTCCATGACACACCCTTCTCACAGACCTAGACTGGAAAGCCAGTAGAAGAATACACTCCAATTTTTGTCCCGCTGAAAATAATCGAATAAAGAAATCCTCACTAGAAATATCGTACTATTTTACCATCCCCACTTACAGAAAGAGAATTTTCTGACTAACAAGAATTCAAATCACCAGCCATAAAAACATGGGAATATCAATATCCATCGAGTTTACATCCATTGGATGAAACAATTTCACCGAAACTCTGAGAAGGGATCATTAACGTAGAAAAGAGATCTTATGTTTACTTGCCAGCTCTCTATCATCGGAAATACACAACAGTTGTTTGTAAAAATTCGGGCTTAGGATTTGGATGAAAAATATCAAGGAAATGAGTGATTGATCGATCATGCTGTTTTCACAGTTTCATAGAAAAACCAACCTAGAAAATCCAATATAGAAAACTGTACTAAATTAGTCCTCAAGAAAAATTCCAAATTTGTCAACTTTAGCTAAAACCTCTTCTGAAATGACTTAAATTATACACAAAACCCTGAATTTCAAAAAAAGACTGATTTTACAAGAGCAGCCACCGGCTATTTTAGCCCAGAACTTTACATTAAACTATCTTTTATCAAATTACAAGAAATTTTTACGTGTTCAAAAGAGTTTGTATATGCAACTTGTTTTAAAGTATAACATAAGATTGCTATGGGTCACGATTTTTCAATTCAAAACTTTTAATCAGATTTTATTACTCCTTTCTCATGGAATTATCAGTCAGTTTTTAATCCAGTGTCTAGGATTAACAACTGACTGATTTTTATCGATCTCTCATGTTCAAGTCTTGTCCGCAGTAATGACATTATTGTTCACCCTCCTTCCTTCATTAAAATTATTCTTCACAGCATTTAATTGCATTTCTCATCAAATACACTTATGCAATTCCCAAATGAGACTTTAAGTATTCCTCCGAGTGTCAAACTCCTCTATTTAATTGCTAATGATATGTTGTTATGACGTTTTAAGTTGTGAGAAAGGTGCAAAAATATTCTATGTATTAGAAATTGAACATTGACAAACTTCAAGCTCAAAAAAACCACCGTGCCAAATCACATTCCAAATCACAGTTGAGCTAGAAGACTCACGTCTAATATACTTCAGGGATATGTTATAGCATGAACATAAGGACGAGAATTCCTTAGCGGATTGCTTCTTTGTCTTTTCTATTGTAAACTGTTGATAATAGAAATCCATCTCTGTCCCCTTGAGGACCCTTGAGTGTTCTGTTTTTATAAGAAAAATGAAGCAGACAAAGTATTCATGCAGTACGTTTGCACATATTTTGCTATGATGTTCCCGCTTTTCATCAAAATAATATTTGTAGAAGATACCCCAAAAGCTTCCTTGTAAATGAAATCTATTTTTATCAGCGTGTGTTATGAATTTGAGAAGCTTTCATGATTTCTCTTTAAAAATTTCGGATGTAAATATTTTGACAAATATTGTTTCAATTGACTTGAAATTTTTTCCATAATCAGACATACCGACTTGCTATCTGAAAATATCAGTTAGAAAGTGAGGCACCCCGCGGTGTAGCGCGGTATTTCGAGAAAAAGTACTATTTATAATCTTAGAGAAGAAAGTTCTTATAACTTTACTAATGAAAACAATGTTTTTCATATTTTTGAATTGTCATTCACCAATGTTTTACAGACCCTCTTGATAATTAAAAGTTTTTAATCGTGAACGATAAATGCAGCAACAGAATCATTGGCTAAGAGGAAATCCAAATTTAACGAGTTTGTAATTAAAAAAGTTAAATTTCATATCAAATTTTAATGTCAGGGACAGAGATAGAACAAATCTTTTTTAAATGTGCGTTATCCAGCTCCGCTATAACATATCCCTGTATACTTCAATCTCAGCTCTTCTCGGAGAAATATGGGAAGATATCCTCAACTGAAAATGTCGTGTCGTTATAAGCATTTTGTTTGATTTTACTTCTCTGATATTATTTTCTTCACACTAGATTTCATAAATGTCATAAATGTATCCGCTTGGTGTTCTAGCCTTATTTTCCAACTTTTGGTCAACAAAAGTACGAATAGAAAATGACAGAGAACTTTTTTAGAAATGAAATTAATCATTTTCCTTTCGAGCCGCCATGACAGTTGTCCTTTGCGGACAAAGCCTGTATATCGATTATTTTCGGAAACAATGGATAGGCAATACTTCGCTCTCCACCGTTTATTCATTCAATGTTATTCCAGTGTCTATATAATAATAGACCTTTTCATAGGGTGCTTTTTTACTACGCTAGATAGATAAGTGGTTCTCATAACGGTCCTTTTCATAAATTTCTAAGGGTTGTAAAAAATATACAATGAAGATTCGTGCTTAACATCAGATTTTGATCGCTTCATATCAGCATTCCAGATTTAACGTCGAAAATTGGTCATTAAACCTTTTCTTCTCCAAGAGAGGGCTAGACCTCTCTTGGCTTAATGACCAATTAAGCGAAAAAGGCAGCATAAATAAATTGGTTGCCATAAAAGTAGCAGAATGTGCAGTGGGATTCTTTGTAAAAAATTGGTCATATGGGAAAAGTGTTTTCTTTCCCGATAGAGTTGAAGAGCAAACTTTCATCTGTATTGATTCGATACAAAAGACGAGGAATCTTGTCACAGAAAATGTTCATTAGAACCATAAATTACGTCACACGAACATCACTTGTCTTGTATTCAAACGATTACCATTGTGATTATGTCTCTTGACACATTAAATAATTTTTTATGAAAAGTTTTAAAATCTGGCTGCGTTTAGACCAACTGGCATTTGTAATTTGGCATTTGATCATGAGGGATTCGACTTTAATAGCTTTTCCATTGTATTTTCTGTCATGGCATTTAAGGAATCGTCTTTCTAGAGTCATTACTGAAAAGGTGATTCCCTCAAGTTCAACTTTGACAGATCAAACAATGAAAAGCATGGAATTTCTCAAAAACTGCAGTCATTGTAGCCTAACCTGATAACAGAAATTTTCTTACGCGCACGGTAAACCTCTAAAGGCGCTTGAAAATTATACATCTGAGGAAAATAGTCCTCCCGCGGAAAATTCTACAACAAGAATCTTGTTGTGCGCCGGAAAAATAAAAACTGATACGGCGCCCTATTCATAAACACGATCGCGCAACTTTGTTGTCATTTCCAGTCCTTTTAGACGAACGCAGTCCTTACGATTTCGAGATTGCATATTCGTCAGATTGTTTGTTTTCACCCATCCCTTTAGAGCTTCAGCGTGGTGTGCAGAAAACATTCACAATCTGATCTCAGGTTATTGTAGCCTGGATATCCAAGCTCAAAATTTTAGAAAAAACAAAATTTACCTCAACATACAAAGTTCTAAAATTATAGAGCTTGGTCTCCCTAGAGAAAGAAAGTGCAAACCCATGTTTCCTAGTCAACCCAGGGCAGCAAAACAGAAATTAATAAAAAGCAGTCTTACAAGATCTACAATTATTTAAAACATCCAAAGACTACACCAAAGTCCATAAAAAAGTTTGCATGCATTATCATGACCAACCATGTTTTCTTGGAAAATGAACTTGCCCCTGTTTTCTTCTTTTTCATGTTTTCATGTAACAGAAAGTCCTATCTTCACTAGCAACTGGCGGACTATCCTATTTTTGCTTTAGATTTGCTCCGCGCCGTGTAGATTGGCCCTTACGGCTTTAGCGAAGTGAGCGCAAGCAAGCGGACTGCATTCTCATATGAGAATGCAAAACGCTCTAGGGAGACCAGGCTGTAAATCAGAACATAAAATATCTAAAACTAGACTGTGAAATAATTTACAGCCTGGATATCCAGGCTACAGTCATTGCTGTAGGGCTAGGCTATGGCAAATCTAGTCTGATTCGCAGACCTATACTTTTTTCACTAGAGGATGAGCAGAAGCCTATGACAAATCTTGCAAATTTCATAATCTATAGAAAGAACTGAATAAAAAACGTGCAAATACTTTAAAAAATCAAAAATGTCATTTTTTCTCTTTGTTTTGGTTCCTTCGTTTGATTTGAAATGCCAGAAAAGGGGATTCCTTTGCTCAAAATGGCATTTCAAATGCCAACACGCTGGCATCATTAGGCATTTGACAAACCGAACAATTGCACAGAGCAATAGAATTCAAAAGAATACTGCAAGCAATTACAAATGCCAGGCTGGTCTAAACGCAGCCTCTGTTGGGAGTTAATCACCGTGGTAATAATTTCAAAACGGGGCAAGTGATGTTGGTAACGTAATTTATGGAAAAGTTTATTCCATGATGGGCTCAAATTACTTAAAATTTATAATCGGTGCCTGTGTCGAATGAAAGATATTTTAAAGTCATATTTTCAAAAAAGAACCACTGCAGAGCGTAAAATGAAAATTTGGAACATATGCGGAGTCCAAGGGCAACCCTCTCGGTGCCTGTGTCGAGTGAAAAATATTTTAAAGTCATATTTTCACCACTGCGTAGCGTAAAATGAAAATTTAAAACAAGTGCGGAGTCAAAGGGTTAATCTTGTTAAAAAGGAGAAATAACAAGAGCAGTGCAGTAATTCATTGATTGTGGTATTTGAAATTTTGACAAATAACCATAAATAAAAAAGGGTAAATACAACTACAAGGGACTAAGTACACAAACGAAAAATGAAAAATTCTTACTCTACTCTACTCTCAGTGCGGGATATTAATTCATATACACACCTTTTAATAAAGAAAACCCGGTCTGGAAGCCTTTTATTTCTTTCCATTGTTTCTTACTTGAACTTGCGTTTGAGAAAATAGTTTGTTTTGCTCGCTTTTTGATCATGTGATTAAATTTTAAACCAATCCCAAGAGAAGTACTTGGTAACGTGATCAAAAACTGAAACAAAAAGTTAAAACAATAAGTTTTTTATACGGACTATGTTTTGATCGAGGAAATGATCCTCAATTACGATTAAAAATACTTATTGTAAGAATCGAGCTGATAGATGAACTTTGTTGTTAGGCTAGCAGACTACTAGGGCTGAACGATATCGCGCAAGAAAAAGCTAACGAAGAAGATCTGTCGGCAGGAGAAGCTGTCATCAACTTTTCTTCGCTCAACTATGCAGCCTTTTTTATAAGCAAATGCCCACCGCCCTTTTATTCCTGCCCTCTGATATTATTAATTAAAAGACTAGTTTGCTAGTCTGTACCGCTGTCGTCAAATTCAAAATATTCACGTCAATCAAACTCGGAAAGTCTCTTCTTTGTTGGTCTCGCAAAGCGAATGAAATAATACGTGGCTAAAACGTTTTTCAACCGAGTGAAGTTCCTCAAAGGAAGTACGGTGAATATGAAATTACCCACACTGAGTCTATTTAGTCAAACGTATGCCAAATTTTACGCTAACTATAAATACTATAAATAACTTTAAATAAAAGTCACTTAACACGAGTCAAAAATGAAATAGATTTTAAAATTCTTATGAATTTAAAATGTAGATAAATATCTTTAGTTGTCATATATAAAAATTTGGTCTTTAACCTTTAACCAAAGTGTTCTTTAAAAATATAATATAATGCTAAATAATGTTGCTAATTCGAAACTGAACATTGTATGATACATTGTCTCTCTAGATTTGGATACCAATATTTGGCGATTACCTTTTCTAATTTGCTTGATTCTAAATCTTCAGAACCAAATTCAAAAACAGAAAAACTCGAGATCTTTGGAAGATAGACTACAAAAAAACTACGTAAAAATCAATTGCGTCATCTCCTTGTAAAAATAGACTAATTTAAAAACACCTACCTTGAAACGTACATTTCCGTCTCTTTTTTCTTGAACGTTACACTTGAGTTAAATTTTGATGGAATCTGACGTTATATGAGCTATTCTCAAAAACACGTCTGTTCCTAACCCGACCATCGGCATTAGTGTTAGATTACCTCCAAGAAACTCCGTATAAGCACGTGACGAGGGTAACCCAAAACCGTGACCCGAGATGCGGCCCCCAACAGCTGTGACATTAGCGGCGTTGACGAGCCCATCTAACATACCACCTTGTTCAAATCTTTCTTCATCTTCAGCAGGTGTACTGGATTCAGAGTAACGAAAAATTTCTTCCATCCGATCCTCAGGTATGCCACCACCACGATCAGAAATTCTAGATGAGAACAGAATTTGTAAATGGGCTTTTCCAGAAAAAATGTGAATATGGGGAGAGGAGTGGAGGATATAATATCTTTTTGGAAATTTACCCCTGGACATTGAGAATTTCGACCCCCCCCCCAAAAAAAAGGGCATCAGTTGACCCCCTGGACATTCAAAATTACCCCCAAAAAGAGCAAAATTACCCCAAGACATAGCAAGTTTACAAGGCAAATTTTATAGACTTTTTACAACCCCTGGACACTACATCCTCCACCCCCATGTACGAATATTTTCAGGAAGAACCCAATGCATGCGAGAAAAAGGTTTACTTTATGACATAACCAAATACAGTTAACACTCTCTAATTCGACACGCTCTATTATTCGAAAACATTGAAAGTCACTGTCAACAAGAAACTTCCATGAAAAACGCTCTACCATTCGATAGGCTCTTTTTTTCGATGGAAATCCAATTCCCCTTGAAGATAGAATAAGGGAGCGTCAACTTGAGACTGAAAGTAAATGTTAAACCAGTGGGTCAAAACATGATTCTCTTTCCTGCCGAAAAACAGACGTACTAAATGTACGGAGGTCCCCTTTTTATACTTCACTCAGACAGAAATTTGTTTTAGTCCGAATAACTTTGAACATTGTTAAACATAATTTTAAAACAAATTTATAAGAATATATCTCACTTAATGATAAAGTGATCACTGTTGTTACATATTGTGACTTCTAAAGATGGGAGTGGCTTTTCTGTGTTTAGTTTCTTGTGTTGTAGGATATTCGCTCTAGAAAATAATGGAATAATCTTGCAAATGCCACATGCTTCTCTTTATGAAAAGAATACCACGGTTAAAGTTCCTACATGTTTTTCCAAAATTTGTAACAAAGCCAAGAGGCTAAAATAAAAAGGTATCGAAGGTTGACCCTCTAAGGATCATCTGTGCCAAATTTCATGCTTTAATCACCATCTGAAGTATTTTTGTGCTAACAGACCTCACTATATTTTTATTTTAAAGATATTCTATACTTTAAAGGTTTTGTTTTTACATAAGTGTTCCCGTTTCATCATATTAGATACATATTTCATATCAGGACATCTGCCGATTGTTATATTAAGCTGATATAAGCAATATATCAAAAATTTGAAAATATTTTTCTCTTTCTCTTTCTGACTAATCTTGTCTTGCTCCGCATCCGTGTCAATCCAATGTGAAAAAGCTTGTAAATTAAAATTGATTAATAAGCAAACGATATCACTCTTAGTTAAAAACAAAACCTTTTAAGACATAGAAAGGAGACGCGCCTCTACTATGCTGACAAAAAAAAGAAAAGACGAAAGAGTTTCTATAAATGTTGCTCGCGATGGGCCGAAATGAGAGAAACTTGTTCATTCTTTTGCTTACAAATGCTGTGTAAGGAAATTGTAGGATATACATCAAATGATTTACTTTAATTGCAAAGTTTTTTGAAAAAGGTCAAAACTCATGAAAATTGCTAAAAAGCCTACCTTTCCTTTGATAGTTTTAATGAAGAAAACATCAACTTACTTCATTGAATTCTTTAGTAATTCTTGTAAAATGTATTCCAGAGGTGACGGAAAATGTGGGAAACAAGACTTCGTGTGACCAGACAAAAATACTGAAGGTGAATGTCCCAATTCGTGTTCACACATACGACGACTATTGTAAACACATTTCTCAATGATTGCTTTAGGTGAGGTACGGGTACAAATGATGCCTATGTAGTCATTCTAAGGTTAAAAGAAACATTACTAAATGAAATTAATACAGTAGAGCCTCTACAGCTCAAACATCCATAGCTCAGACCTCTACCCTTGTGCAAAAAGGTTCATGAAAGAGTAATGAGTTTGAGTTTGAGTTTGCTGTCAAATGTCTAAAGTCATTGCATTGACACATTTAAAGATTCAGATATCTAAAGAGATACTCAGATGCCATGGTTTGATTATTTGATATATGAGATATTTGGCCTGCAGAAATCTTCTAGGGCCCTGAGTAAAACCTTCAAGTATTCTTATCAAACTATTTTCCAAAGTTATCACAATTTGAAATTAAAAAAATGGGCTCTTACACGGTTTTTACGTTTAAATGCTCTTGTTTTTTACTAAAAGTCTAAAAACTTTTGACTTGAATATCTCGACTTTGGAAAATAGATTATCCCTTTACTGTCATTCATTCATGGTATATTCAAACCCAGTCCCCCTTGAATCATCAGGGTCAATTGTTAAATTTTGATAATTATCTAACTCACCTTTTGATGACGTAATGCAACATGATGTTCAGCCAGAAGACGAATTCCAAGTCTCGATCTGATCGTTCGCTCAGTCAACGCTCCCAATACTTCGTACTGAAAAAAAAGTTTCTCATTTTTTGATTTTTTTGATTTTTTGATTTATTTGACTAATCTGTTATTTTTTTCTATTCTAGACACTAAAAAATGCTCAAAAATATGACATAAAAAATGACATGATAAATTAATGCAAATGTTTATTTATACAAAATCTTTTACAACTTAACGAGGACATTTTGGCGGAAGTTTTGGTGGATAGCTGAAAAAGTTTCTTTGGAAGGGATTTAATTTAGCGGGAATTTGGTGATTGAAAGATACTTTTGATCAAAACTAAGCAAAAAAAAGCTATGAAAGCTTTAAACTCTCAAATAGCAAAAATTTGGAAAATACATAGAATTAATCAAATTTTAGCGGGAGCTAAATTTGGCAGATTTCAGGTATTGACTTACTGAGATGAGATGTTTGACTTCATGGAAAGCTTTAGCTAAACATGAAATGACATCTTTGTGATCATCCAATAAACGTTGTATTAAGTCACTGTACTCTTTTTCCTCTTCTAGTGTTTTAATCTAGAGAAAATGAAAGAACTATTTTTTCAATAAGAGAAGAAATGAGCACTGTAATTCGGATTTTTCTGCTCCCAAAAGGAGTTTAATTTAATTTTTATGATTTTATTAAAGCCAGTTTTTTCACTGAACATACTGTCAGTTGGCAAACCTAGTGCCAGCCCTATATCTCATCTAAAGAAATGTGTTACTCTATCTACCTTAAGTCAACAAAGACAATGTCCCTGAAAAAAAAACACTATAACAGGGCGCCACCGGGCGGCAAAAAAATTTCTCTTCACCTAATTAATTTTTTCTTTTCTGTGCGCGTGCCAATGAAAACGTTAGAACCTTTCTAAAAGGGGACATGGTTTGTATTATCTTTCGGAAAATCAGAACTTAAAGGAAGCTGTTTTAGCCAAATAATAAACCATGGTTGCGCCTCCTTAGTCACTATATTTTTGTTGGCCCCCTCACTTTCAAAATCGTGGCGCGGGCCCTGTATAAGGTTTAATATGATTCATCGATCTTTAATTACTCTATTATTGTGAAATAATGCGCAACTATGTAAAACCCCAGATAGATTTTCAGATTTTCTTTTAAATCATATATAAAGGTAAACTAGGAAAATGGAGGTAATGACATGATGAAGCATGGAGACAAAATAGATGAATGCAATACATACCTCAGGGAAAGAGGACAACTTGTGGAACGCTCGTAGGTACAGTTCATACTGAAATATAAACAATTTTTTTCATTTTGGTTACTTTTATTCTATGGTGTTAAATGATACAATATTCTTTTTCTGTATTTTTTTTAGACCTAGGGATGCTGGTGATTTATACCATCTGTTTTCTATCCAAACCTTATCAAAAAAAGAATACAGTCAATAATTTCTTCTTCATGGGGTTAACGAAAATACTTTAAAACTTCAAACATTTAGATTTGAGAATATGGGATGATGGCAGGTATTTGAGAAGGGGTAAGTTTCATCACACTCTTTTTTGACTGGGGACCACCAGTAGTGACCTGGAGTACTGTGGTCCATGCACCATTATAACACCTACAACCCACTTTCTCAGAATGGCTGTTTAAAAAGCTTTAAACTTCAATTTACTTACAACATGTTGAACATTAGGGTTGATTGCAACAACATAGGGTAAACCCTGAAAGTCCATCACTCTTCTTGCAATACGTCGAGGCAGCTCAGATTGCAGGAAGCGGACACTTTTCTATTATAAAAAAGCTTTTAACAGGGGGGGGTCAACATCCAGATACCAGACCCATAGCCGGGTGGTGGTGTCTTTTTTTCCTTTAAAAGTCTGAAAAGTCAAGTTGGTATTGATGGGGGTGGGTCCCCCTTTTTTTAGAAAAAAGGGTTATCCTCAGTTGGTATTGATACCAAAATAGGGGATGGGTACCCCTTTTTTCCAGGCGGTGTCAATCGAACTGTTCGATTATCGAACTTAAATCGAACTCATCGAACATCAATCGAACTTCATCGAACAAAGAAAACTCATTGAACTAAATCGAACTTATCAAGAAATTTTCGTAAAGTTCGATCTAGCTGTTTGATCGGGTTCGGTAATCGAACAGCTATCGTTCGATTTTGTTCGATAAAGTTCGATGGTTCGATAACGAAAATCAGTTCGATAGGGTTCGGTTGACACTGCCTGGTTTTTTTAAATAATATGATTCAGAAAGTTGGTATCCATATCAAAATGACAGCAAAACTTTCCTAATTTTTGCCCTTATAGCTAGAAAATACCCCGGGGTACATATCAGTCTAAACAGGTTTCAATAGGATTTGTTTTAGCTTTTGAGTATAATGACTGTAAATGAGTAATAAGTTTAAATGACTTTGAAGTTTGTTTATTTTGGACTTTTTCGATATTTTCAAGTTTTATTTTTGATCAAGCCTGAAGCAAAAGCATTTTTTCTGTGATAGCATTTAGTAATGAGTGAATCTATTCTGTTCTAAAATTATGTACTAATAATAGCTTCTCCTAGTTTTTGCACATCGATTATATTCAGATAAGATTGATTCAGATTGATTTTGCTAGCTTCATTGGGTTTGTTTTTATTATATTGTCAGTTTTCAGTCATTTTCTATTTTAGCATATGACATTTTTTTGTGTTGTGTTGAAGAAAGAGTATTTTAAAAATGAGTTTTTTTGAGGTTTCTCTTAGTACCCTGTTTGTGTGGGAGGGGGTGGGTTCCCTTTAAAACAGCTTTAAACTCAAATTTGTCAGATTGGTATTGGTACTAAATTAGGGGGTGGGTCCCATGATATTTTGTCAAATTCAAAAAGTCATGTTGGTATCGATACCAAATTAAGGGGGTGGGTCCCCCTTTTTTCTGAAAATTATGATTTTCAAGTTGGTATCGATACCAAATTAAGGGGGTGGGTCCCCCTTTTTTCTGAAAATTATGATTTTCAAGTTGGTATCGATACCAATTTTGGGGTGGTGGTGTTAACTTAGCTCAAAAGGTCAAAAGTCAGGTTTTTGGGCTATGGGTTGGTATTATAAATGTTGACCCCCCCCTGCTTTTAATATTTTTATTTTTGTTTATTTCATTGAAATTTGAAGTATAGTAAATTCTCTTGAAATAAAAACAATGAAAGTGAGAAAGACATTTTCTTGTAACATCAAAATTATGATCAGTAGGCTTGGAAGGATAAAAAACAAAAGGGCAAAATTATTTTAAAGGGAACCAGAGACCACCTTGATTTCAAAAGGATATTGTGCATAAAGTGGAGCTTGTCATTGAATGATTTTAATTTCAGAGGATGCACAATAAAAAATGCTGAAAAATGAGAGCTCATACAAGTCTGTAGCACAAGCGAAACTAAAGTTATGGCATTTTAAAGCTCAAAAACTGCCGATTTTTTCCATGAAACAGAGTGTCACCCAAAAATTTGCATTGTTAAAGTGGTTAATAAATTGACACTGACTGATGAGTATGCTATCAAAGTCATGATTTTTTGCCATATAGCAACGATAACACTTTGAGAAAATCAAAAAGATTTTTGGTAACACTCAACCAATTTTTTTAATTTATCATGAATGCGGTACACATGATATGAAACGGAATCGGCTGTAAAAATCTTATTCAACTTTAGAACCCTATATAGGGTTAATGGAAAGGTTTTCAAGATGGATCAAATACTTAGATTTTGATACAAAGTTACTGTATCAGCTTAAACAAGCAACATGCTGAATGGACCTACCTAATGATTAACATCAGATGAAAATAAGAAAAAAGTGACAATAATTGTACAAAAATTCAGAATGGAAAAATAAAGCTTGTGTGTTGAATAATGTAAAATGGTAAAAAAGAATTTCCCCAAATACGAAAATCACTTAAACTATTCAAGCCCAAAAAACCTTTTAAGCTGTTTTTGGCCCAAATTTGCCCAAAAAAAATTTCCTTAAAAATCTGGCTCCGTCACATTTTGGGCATTGCCATTTTGCATCATTGTGCAAAAAATCAGAAAAAAATTATGAGTCAACATTGAGAAAAGCTATATTTTCTTATTTGGTTAAAGGGAATTTCCCCAAAATACGAAAATCCGTCTTTTAAGACGAATAAGAATTTTCCAGGAAAAACCACTGCAGCCATTCTTTAGAGAATCTTGCCCTCCATCTTTGTACAAAAAATCAGAAAAAAGTAATGACAGGATTTTACACAAAGTCCAAATAACCCTATTTTTAGGCAGTTTTTGGCCCAAATTTGCCCAAAAAATTTTTTTTTCGAAAATCGGGCTCCGTCACATTTTAGGCATTGCCATTTTGCATCATTGTGCAAAAAATCAGAAAAAAATAATAAGTCAACATTGAGAAAAGCTATATTTTCTTATTTGGTTAAAGGGAATTTCCCCTAAAATACGTTTTTTAAGGCTAATAAGAATTTTCCGGGAAAAACCTCTTCAGCCATTCTTTAGAGAATCTTGCCCTCCATCTTTGTAAAAAAAAATCAGAAAAAAGTAATGACAGGATTTTGCACAAAGTCCAAAAAACCCTATTTTTAGGTAGTTTTTGGCCCAAATTTGCCCAAATAAATTTTTTCTCAAAAATCGGGCTCCGTCACGTTCTGGGCATTGCCATTTTGCATCATTGCGCAAAAAATCAGAAAAAACTAATGAGCCAATCCTGAGAAAAGCTGGTAACAGAGGAACGGACGAACGAACGGACATGGGTTAATTTATAGAACCTCCACCGGGGCACCCGGAGGTAGGTCCAAAAATGTTTGAGGTGATATGGTTAAGTGAAAATTTCATAATTTTTATTTCAGTAAAGTAAGATAATTTTCCGTCATTCCGTAACCAAAAATGATTTCTCAATTAAAAACCAGTCTTCCCCCAATGGCAATTAATTTATGCCTGGTTTGAAAGTACTCAGTAAGAGGTAGAAACTTGCCAAATATTTTACTCTAAAAATGTTTCCTTAAAACTTTACAGTATTTTTAATTTTTCCGTAACCAAGATTTTTGGAAAATAAAACCCTCAACCGTTCAATCCAGGGAAGGCCAAACATGCTGTAAATGAGTTTTCTTGATCAATTGTTGGCCTATGTTGGATTTTGAATAACTAAAACTGCAGCATTCATTGTATTTTTTGTGATATGGCTGTGGCTGTTTTTTAGGCTAAAAAGCTTTAATTTCAAGGCTTTTTAGCCTGAAAAATGGCAAAATCAAGTTTCGGAAGTGCTGTAGCTCTAAAACAACTGCAAATGGGTTTAAGATACTATGAGAAATGATACATATAAATTTTAAAATGTTTACTGAAAAAAAATTTTCAGCTCCCAGATGCACTTTTTGGTTCCCTTTAAAATAATTTTGCCCAAAAACTTAACCCACCCAGGGTTTATAAACTTTTACAAAATGATGAATCAGATGTTTTTACCATAAGATGCCTTCCATCTTTAGATTTCCCAGCAAACATCAGCTTTTCTGGAGTTAACAATCTTACTGGCTATAAAATAAGAAGATGACATTATTAAACACTGTACGAACCAAGATAAACATATAAGTTGCGCAATAATAAAACAAAAAAGTAAAATTAATTCTGTTTTATCATATTTTACTTGTATGTCCTCTTTCCAAACTTTAAAAACATAAAAAAATTAACAGATACTAGTTACATCCTATAAATGAGATATATAGACATAATAAAGCTTCTCAGTTAATGCTTACAAAAAACAAATTTATTTTTTAGAATAGAAATAAAAAAGCAAGCAGATACCTTTCCAGCCTGATCAATAATTGCAGCTTGATTATAATGTGCCCATTTCTTCTCCAAACCATAACTGGGAAAAGTGCTTTTCTTTGCACTTTGGCTTGTCTGTATCAAAAGTCTTTTGAAAACAGGAACAAGATTTCTTTTCAGCATTCTTGCTTTTGTTGCAACTGTTTATCACTAGTTCATGTTATTTCTTAAACGTAATTTATACAAAATATTATTCAAAAAAAGAGAACAACAACCCATATCTGTGCTTAATAAAATGCAATATTAGGGTGTAGTGGGATAATGAAAAAGGATGTATATACCATGTGTGATTTGAGATTGATTTTCAATGTAACACTATCTAACGTGGTACCTATTGCAGAGTAAGGGGTATGCTATGCCAGGGTCATTCTTGTCTAGATACCACCAGTAACACTAATAACCCGATCACCATTCCTCACGGACATCTCCATTCCTCAATAATCCTCTTCTATTCCTCACCATTCCTCGAACGTTCTTCAGGAATGGATATTTCAAAACTTTGTTTTAGCATTCCTCATCTATTCCTCGAACGTTCCTCAGGAATGGACATTTCTGACGTAATTTTTAGGTGTTCCTCACTCATTCCTCGAACATTCCTCAGGAATGGACTATTCATGACGTTATTTTTAAACGTTCATCACTCGTTCCTCGAACGTTCCTCAGGAATGGAGATATTTCTTTTTCACTTTATTGTTCCTCATAGAGTCATCTATTCCTCGAACGTTCCTCAGGAATGGACATTCATGTAAAGTGTTCATCACTTTTACATATTTTATTAATGCCCAATACATTTTTTGGTTAATTATTTTGCAATTATTCAAATTATAATTATAATTAGACACGGGAAAGACTTTTTGAAACGTCAAAATAAATCATTGTATTTGCAGCCGAAAAAACGAGTTTAGAAACCAAAACTTCATGCTCAAACACAAATACACTCATGTGCCACAGACCCTCATATCGCCACTGGAAAATTTTGCAAAATTTGGTCCCTGGTTGGAAAATACCCTGAAATTTCATCCCCATTCGAGATTCAATGTTTAAGAATTGCACTCCAAAACCATCCCCACTGGATTTTTGTTCCACCTTGGAACAACAAAATTCCTATCCCCATTGAGGAAAAGTTCCACCGGGCTGTGAAACATCAAAAAATTGAGTAATTTGGCTAAGAACATTGATGTATGCTTATTAATAGTGGTTCTTATAGATAAAGATGCGGTTTTTGAGCTGAAAAATCTTTTTTGCAAAAATCTGCTTCAGCCATCTTTTACCTACGATAATACCCTACTTTAAATCATGCAAAAAAGTGAAAAAACTCATGATCCAATCGGGCTCTGTCACATTCGAGGGTTTGTTAGTCATGCACCTATGCGATATGAGGGTCTGTGGCACAGTGTATTTGTGTTTGAGCATGAAGTTTTGGTTTCTAAACTTTCAAAATCAGAAACTTTGAATGAGCCAATCTTGAGAAAAGTTGGTAACAAACGGACACACGAATATGGGTTAATTCAGCTTCCGTTACTAATGTGTTCTAAAGGACAAAAGTATTTGTCTAGCCCTCTCTCTTTCTCTGGAGGCAGATCCTGAAATTTTAAACGTGACATAAAAGTTTTTGATATTGAACATCTTATCCAAGAAAATGTATTAACAGCTCCGAAAATGTCTTTTCCTGAAGAACAAACGAGGAACACTTTTAAATGACGTCATGAAAGCCCATTCTTCAGGAACGTTCGAGGAATAGATGAGGAACGATAAAGTGAAGAAGAAATATCTCCATTCCTGAGGAACGTTTGAGGAACGAGTGAGGAACGCTTAAAAATAATGTCAGAAATGTCCATTTCTGAGGAACGTTCGAGGAATGAGTGAGGAAAGCTTAAAATTAACATCATAAATGTCCATTCCTGGATTCCTGAGGAACGTTTGAGGAATAGATGAGGAATGCTGAAATGAAGTTGAAATATCTCCATTCCTGAGGAACGTTCGAGGAACGAGTGAGGAACGCTTAAGAATAACGTCATAAATGTCCATTCCTCAGGAACGTTCGAGGAATAGATGAGGAATGCTAAAACAAAGTTTTGAAATATCCATTCCTGAGGAACGTTCGAGGAATGCTGATGAATGGTGAGGAATAGAAGAGGAATAGTGAGGAATGGAGATGTCCGTGAGGAATGGTGATATATCCCTAGGGTTGTAGCTAACCCTGGTATGCCAATAATATACATAAGTCTGTAGAATACACACTATCAGACTATAAATAGATTGTGAATTTGAATTTGTGCTGTGGCTTTGTGGTCTAGTGCTAGCGTACGAAGCTTCTGAACTGAAGGTTCTTTTCATGTGTGTGGGTTCAATCGAATCCCAGGCAAATTTCAAAATATCAAAGTTGAACTCTAAAGGAAAATCGTGGAAAATCCTGTTTTTTGTCACCTGAAAAACATTTTCCCCATAAAATTCATAGATTAGTAATTAGATAATCAACTTCCTGATGAGAAGTAGGCAAAGATAACAAGATAAAAACGATAATATTCTTAGTATTTTTTCCACAAACCTGACACACACAACCACACACCACTAATTTTCAAGCAATCTTTATCACCGAAATTAAATGGTTGGGATGTAAGATAATAAGATTATTCTCAGGAGGTCATTCAATGGTAGGTTTTTATACTCAAAAGATTGGGATGTAAACTTATTGGATTTCCGGTGTGACTGGTCACCGGTACTAATTTTGTGTTTTCGAGAAAATTACTCGGCGCTCTTAATTTCAAATCACAAGCTTCAATTCAATCGGGAGCGTTGCGTAGAATAGCAACGCACCCCCGTGAAAGCGTTGCGAATAAAAACCGCAGCGTTATGGGATATTACAGGACTGCGGAACTATGCAACTTACCGAACTGTATAGGCCATTTCACAGTCGCAAAGCGTGATGGATAATCAGGACCTAATGGCGATTTACTATTGGTCCAAAGTTTTGAAAAATTTGGAAGATTTTTGCGTCTAACGGGAAGCCGTCATGGAGGCGCAATCAGTCCTGATTACCCATGCCGACCCATGCTCATAGGCAAAATTTGGTGCGGGGACATGCCACTGGTCACGGTCCCTTTTTTAAAGATATCTGACAGGGTCCCAAATTTATTAATTTTCAAGATGTGTCAGTATCTGACAGGGTCGACTTTTGGTTATTTGGACAATTTTCAGGGTGGAAATTATAAATTTTTCGTCTACTTTCAGTGTAAATAGGAAATTTATTTATATATTCGATTTTTCGTTCTGACAGGGTTTCAATTTTACTCAAAATTCATATCTGACATGACAAGGTCCATTTTTCAAACTCCAGCGGCGTACCTGTCGGCCGTCAAGGTCAGTGCCCCACCCTGGAAGCAACATACTGACTAGAGCTTGTGATATTCCATATGCCATGACATACCGTTGTCACAGACATAATCTTTTTCCTTATCCCAAAGAACGCAAAGAACATTCTCCAACATAAAGGTTAATTTTCTTTTCAATATTTCAACTCCAAGGAGAGATCATAGTATAAGAAAGCCGCGGCTGGAATGATAACATCTGAATTTCTGTTGTACTATCTCTGTCGTATTTGATGACTATTTGTTGATCAAGAAATGATTAATGTAGCATCTTTGGCTTCGTTTAGACCAGCCTGGCATTTGTAATTGCTTGCAGTATTCTTTTGAATTCTATTGTTCCGCGCAATTGTTCGGTTTGTCAAATGCCTAATGATGCCAGCGTGTTGGCATTTGAAATGCCATTTTGAGCAAAGGAATCCCCTTTTCTGGCATTTCAAATCAAACAAAGGAACCAAAACAAAGAGAAAAAATGACATTTTTGATTTTTAAAAGTATTTGCACGTTTTTTATTCAGTTCTTTCTATAGATTGTAAAATTTGCACGATTTGCCATAGCCTAGCCCTACGGCAAAAAGTTTCAGTCTTAATGGCTGCAGTTTTTGAGAAATTCCATGCTTTTCATTGTTTGATCTGTCAAAGTTGAACTTGAGGGAATCACCTTTTCAGTAACGAATCTAAAAAGACGATTCCTTAAATGCCATGACAGAAAATACAATGGAAAAGCTATCAAAATCGAATCCCTCATGAGTAAATGCCAAATTACAAATGCCAGTTGGTCTAAACGCAGCCTTTAATGGTAAACTTTATTGGTTTGTCGTTAATACTTACTTCTCAGTGCGTTTTAGACATTAATGATATGCCCTTGATATAATACACTCGCATTATAAAATTGTTGTAAAGGAAAGATCAACAATAAGAAATTTAAACAAGCACAAAATGGCTGGGCTGAAAGAACTCAAAAATTAATAAAGTGCCTCGAATGCCTTTACAATATTTCAGTGAAATTATTTTAGAAATCAATGAAAAAGTACATCAAGATAATACTGTGAAAATTTCAAGCCAGCACCTTCAAAATTTATCATTGAAATTGACAGGAAAATTGCCATCTTGAATATAGTTCTTATAATCTCAATTTTGGCGAAAAACTATTGATTCCACAAAATACCCCTAAAATATTCCAAAATTAGTTCAAGTGTTCTATTGGGTACAGATTCAAAGGTATCTAGCAAAAAAAAACTTTCTGTGAAGGAAAATAAGAGCAAAATTTCAAAAACTATCTACCAATAATAAAATGAGCATCTTGATGTTCTTATAAAGCTCGGAGACAGACAGATGGAACAGCAATTAACTGAAAAGACAATGCGGTACATATTCCAGCCGCAGCTTTCTTATACTATGGAGAGATCAACCAATTCATATTTGTGTAAAAAAGGTTTTGAAATCCAAATGATTGTATTAACCTGTAGCCATTCAAATTAAAACTAATTTTCTAATCAAGTTTCTAAAACTTAAAAACACAAAGACGGGAGTAACTCTCGGACGGGAATTTCATACACGTTGCGCATCCCCTAAATTCATCTGGCACCCAGATGTAGAAATGGATGATGGGAAATTGGCCCGCTCCTTTAGAGCTTTAGCGTTACCCCCCCCCTCAAAGGGCTACAAACACTACACATTATATTGCTGAATGCCAGCAAAATATTGAAAGGGTGTCCGCAATCTATTGTCAACTCGATTTGCAATAATCCAACAATATAGGGGGATTATTTACAGAAAGAAAATTTCTTTTTATAATAGTATAATAGTATAGTATAGTTTACTTCAGAAGTAAATACCAGGTACTCTATAGTCTAGCAAGCTAGACGACTAATTTATACATAGTAGAAATAAAGCAAAAAGTAATGAATGGAACAATTTTAGTCGTCTAGATCCCTTTGTGCACTAACTCCAAACAAAAGAAAAGTGTCAATATTGCAATTATAATTTTTTCCTGCTCAAAATAATTCTTGAGAAAAAAAATATGTGTGGATTTGTGTATTAAAAGTTTTTCATTTGAGTTGATTTCGTTTTGAGAGTTTGTTGTTGCTTGATAAATTGTTTTCTCGCTACGCAAGTTTCTGCGTAGCTAGCCCCTGTATCTATAAGGCTGGAACACCGGATTCTTCCAGTCGTTTATACAAACTAAATCCCGTATCATTATTAGTATTGGTATTATTAGTATTACACGCATTATAAACGACTCCAGTCTAGGTACTCTACTATTGTTCATACATTACGGTCCGTAACCATATCGTCGAATATTGTTCGCCAATCTATTGTGTAGTCTAAGTAGCCCTTAATTAAACCCAAGACACAAAAAAATGTAGGGATGTGTAGAGACTCTTTGCTAGCTATACAGTATTCAAACTTTCAAACAGTACTCCCCATTTAGGGATTGAAATATTTAAGACCCTTGCTTGTAGTTCATTTAAACCCAAGACACCCAAAAATGTAGGAATGTGTAGAGACTATGAAATTTCACTTTTAATAAGTATCTTTTGTATGAGCTTATAACACTATTGACACAATTAAACATTAAATACAAAATATGGAAACAGATATGTAGATATCCATGAAATTCATGACGTAATGTTTTCTACGGAAAGACCCCGGTTCTTACCGGTATAGTGGCAAATTTTATTAAACTTTTGTCTAGTTCAAATTTGCCACTACTAGCTAAAACCGGGGTATTTCCGTAGAAAACATTACGTCATGAATATCCTGAATTCATATGATTGCCTCTAGAGGACTTAAAACATTTTCAGGTCACATGTCACCTTTTTAGACATATGGCAGTTGTTAACACATCTATGAAAGTCTTTTGTTTGTCAATATTTTTTGCATTGCAAAGATTGATCTTGGCATTTTCCATATGTTTCTCTGAAAAATAAAAATAAAAGGCTGATGAGATTCTTATATAATCAGAATTTGTGAACAACTCGTTTTAATGGAGAAACTTTCTCTTTTATCGATTTGTCAAAAAAGAAAATCATCTAATTTTGCGAGTACCAAATTAAATCGAATGTATTTCCCCTCAAAAAGGATCAGAATTTATACGATTGCCGTTTTCTTGGGTGTACACGTTTCTTTTTAAATAAGAACGTCAAAAATTTTCGAAGCCTTTGGATGTTCTTAATTTTTTGGATTTGAAGCCTAAAAATGTTCTTAAAATGTTCTTATTTTCAGCATTTTTTTTAGCATTTTGATGTAATTTCTTAAGAAATTGCATGTTTTTAAGTCTCCAAAGCCTTAATATGTTCTTAGAATGTTCTTAAATTTTTGGGCCTCGAAGCCTTATGTTCTTATATAGTTTGTTCTTATAAAAAAAACGTGTATTATGAAAAGAAATGGTTTAATTTGACACGTTTATACAAAAATATATTCTTAAGGAGAATACATTGAGATGCAGCAAAGAAGATGTCAACTTACTTATCAACAAGAGCTTTTGCTTTTCTTCTTCACTGATCTCATTTTTCACTGGATACTGAAAAAAAAGGAGGAGGTATGCTCGATAAACCACGTTCGTCCAAGCATTTCGGATTATGATTATATTGATAAAAGATAGGCTTAGAACTGATGTACCTTTCAACAACCAATTCAACTTTGGAATATTTGAAAAGAAGGATGACCAGGTATTTTTTTGTGCATAAATCATAGCACTCACAGATTCTAACCAACGATGTAAAAATAATAGATAACCAACTTGCCTTGATTCTCAAAAAACATCCGTGTTACGGTTGTAAAAATATTAATGGCATTTTACATCGTAAAAAGTGCAATTAAATAAAAACTTGCTTCATTTGCAACCTTCTATTGGACAGAATCGATCACGTGATGTATATTTTTTCCAAAATTTGGGTTAGAAAAAGTGTATTTTCCTATAGGCAGCCTCACAGAAGGAATTTTTTAATTAGATATTATTGTTCTATAAACGTTCATCTGTTTATTTTGTATCATGCAACCTCCATGCACTTTTCATACGTGAGATATCGCATTTCAAATCACACATATATTTTTCAGATAACAGCATTTTATGAGCGTTTATTTATCCAGATGAAGATTAAGTGGTATCAGGCCGATCCGTAGCCAATTTGTCTAAAGATTGGTACCTTTATCTTTTGAAAAAAATTCCAAAATTTGCAGTAAATAACAATTCAAATTTTCTATCAATTCAGTGGATGTCAAAAAGTGTGTCAAAATCTAGCTAAAAGCATAACACGCACTGCACACAGAGCTTTTTAATAGAGTGCTCATTTCAATAGGAAAACAATGGTTGTTCTCTTGGGAGAAGTGCCTTCTAGAGGTAGTTGGTTATCTATTATTTTTACATCGTTGTTCTAACCAAGCGTATCTTGGTAAGAATGTATTTTCAAGGGACAAAGAATATTCATCGAATTAATGAAAACTTCAAATTAATTACAGGGAGTATTTTGTACCGCTTTCCAGCTGAAGGTTTCATCTCTTCATTCACGCTCACGGATCACAGAAAGATTCGAATTGCGGTAGTTCGAATCAGAGAGAGTCGACTATAGTGCGTGTTTCAGTACCTGCTACAAGAAAAGTAGAACAAAGACCGATATAAACTTTTAACAGACACTTACCCCAACGTATGCATCGGCACTGGCCCCCGCTAACGGCGCAGTCGTTGTTGGTTCATCTAGTTGTTGGCAAACTTCAATTCTGGTGAGACATTTACGACAATTGACAAGTAGAATGTCTTGGTGTTCTTTGGTCATTTCTTGCATCAATTGAACGTCTTCAGAAGTGGCCAT
Source organism: Clytia hemisphaerica (assembly GCF_902728285.1). Lineage (NCBI taxonomy): Eukaryota > Metazoa > Cnidaria > Hydrozoa > Leptothecata > Clytiidae > Clytia > Clytia hemisphaerica. The sequence goes on along the minus strand of NW_027103774.1, from coordinate 437,132 downwards.
AGATATCAGATGCAGCAGTAGAACAGTCGTCTAAATGTGGAAATAATGTGGAAATAAACAAAAGATTTTTGGATATGTTCTAAAAAGGCAATGTTACTATGCATTTCATTCTCTAGTAAGAAAACCCTAATAGAATTTCCATTTGTTAGCTTTTTCCTTTGGTAATATCAAAAGATAAAAATCGATTTGCTCAGTTTTTGATCACGTTTTGATCAAGTATTCCTTTTAAAATCGGTTTAAAATTTAATCACGTGATCAAAAAGCGAGCAAAACAAACTAATTTCTCAAACGCAAGTTCAAGAGAGAAACAATGGGGTATGATTGGATAAGAAAATTTGATAGTATCATAGGGTATATCTACAGACAAAAACCGTTAATAATTCAAATCTGCAAAAACGGCGATTTCCGGCATATTTCCGGCATTTTCGGCCGGAAAAATCTTTTTCTCAAAAATCGGACTCGGCAATGATTTGGGCATTGTTAATACGCATCTTTGAGCAAAAAATCAGCAAAAACTAATGATAAAATCTCGAGAAAATGCCAAAAAAAACAGTTTTTCGGGCATATTTCCGGCATTTTCGGCCGGAAAAAATTTTTTCTCAAAAATCGGACTCGGCCATGTTTTGGGCATTGTTATTAGGCATCTTTGAGCAAAAAACAGAAAAAACTGATAATAAAATCTCAAGAAAATGCCAAATAAAAAGTTTTTCCGGCATATTTCCGGTATTTTCGGCCGGAAAAAATTTTTTCTCAAAAATCGGACTCGGCCATGTTTTGGGCATTGTTAATACGCATCATTGAGCAAAAAATCAGAAAAAACTAATGATAAAATCTCGAGAAAATGCCAAAAAACCTGTTTTTCCGGCATATTTCCGGCATTTTCGGCCGGAAAATTTTTTTTTCCAAAATCGGGCTCCGTCACATTTTAGGTATTATCATTTTGCATCAGTGTGCAAAATTTCATAAAAAAATATAAAGTACAGCTCGAGAAAATCAAGAAATACCGTTTTTCCGGCGAAAATGGGCTGCACCGGCGATTTTTAGAAAGTTCCGGCTTCAAAACTCAGTTCTATTGACGATTGAACCATGCTTCATGGTAGGCATTGCTATTAAGAATGTTTTTGTGTGAAAAAACAACGAAATATAAGGAAAAAGTCCGATGAAAATCTGCAAAAATGGCGATTTCCGGCATATTTCCGGCATTTTCGACCGGAAAAATTTTTTCTCAAAAATCAGACTCGGCCAAGTTTTGGGCATTGCTAATACGCATCTTTGTGCAAAAAATCAGAAAAAACTAATGATGAAATCTTGAGAAAATGCCAAAAAAACCGGTTTTTCCGGCATATTTCCGGCATTTTCGGCCGGAAATAAATTTTTTTCGAAAATCGGGCTACGTCACATTTTGGGCATTACCATTTTGCATCATTGTGCCAAAAATCAAAAAAAACTAGTGAGCCAATCCTGAGAAAAGCTGGTAACAGACGGACGGTTGAACGAACAGACGAACGAACGGACGGACATCGGTTAATTTATAGGACCTCTACCCCACCGGGGTAGGTCCAAAAAATTAATAGTTACAAACTTTTCTATGTTGAAAAATAAATATTCTTTGCTACAATGTTCAACTCAAAATTATAGTCCTTGGCTGATACTTCATATTTTATTCAGAAAATGAAGTCAAAATCGCTACTTTTTGCCAATGTCGGCATATGCCGACATCGGCAAATAGGTCGAACCTTTTTTTTTTCCCGTGGTAAATAGGTCGAACCTTAAAAAATACGAACGGCAGTTGAAGGGTTAATGATTTCTTTTGAAAAACAGTATTCGCTAGTTGAAATTATCACTAGAAATCCTCTAAATTTGAATCGAGTTTTTCTTACATTGTACTATGGGAAAATAATCAAACTACATACAATTGAATCTCGCTAGTTCGAACTCGAACGGGATATAATATTTGTTCGAATAACAGAGACTCGGATTATAGAAAGTATGTTGGGAGGGTTTCTCCTTGACGGGAGCTGGGATAAGTTCGAATTAAATAAAAAGGTTCGAATAATAGAAGTTCGAATGAGCGAGAGTTCAACTGTAAGTCAAATTTAATAGCCTCTAAGCCTTACCTGTTCTTGTAGATTTTCTTTATGTTTGAATTCAGTGAAGTCGGTCAATTCTTCGGATTTCTCCAACGCTTTTAACGTTTCCATCCAAACTTTATTGAAGGTTAACTTATTCCCATATTTAGAGCGCTCGTTCAACGAAGACAGGGCAATGGCAGCACTGATTCGAACTTTGAAATTTTTGCATTCGCCAAGAGCTTGGAGTAAAGCAGTAAACAGTTCGTCCTATTTGATGAAAAAAGTGACACTACTTTAACAACATAGGTTGATCGTCATGTTTCAGGGCTACGACCTTTTGGATCTCGAAATTAAATCTCACAAAAGAAAAAAATCCGATCAAAGTGAAAACGGTTAACTACATATTAATCATTCTCGCACGAGACATTTAGAAAAAAACAACCACGTTTTTAAAGTGAACCTAGTCCGAAAAAAAGTATAACAAACAGAAAAAAATATGATATATCCTTACAGTCCAGTCAGCAGTACCAATTGGACAGTCAACATTTTCAAAGATATAACGACAAGCATAGCACGCGTTCCATCTTGTCTAAATAAAAACAAATTCAATATAATTGTTGACTGGAGTCGTTCATAATCCATGTAATACAGTAATAAGGGTGTTATATGATAATAAGATAATAAGATAATTGTAACGGGATAATATCAGTTTGTATTAGTTCTAAAATTCCATTATTTTTTTGCTATTATTTTCTACTTTGTCCGAATTAATCTAATCGTCTAGCATGCTAGACGTATTTGTTATGAATGGTGATAGCAGTCATATAGTCATAATCTCCTCACCTAGGGTCATTCAAGTCAAAATAGAGTTGAGGGTCCTGCCATCATTCTATATCGCAAAATCACTTTAAAAATTCGAATATATGAGTATCTGACAGGGTTCTCTCCTGGTCATTTTTACCAATTTTCATACTTTGGATGAAAAAAGTATCGGAATTTTCACTTGTGAAAATACTTGCTGACACTTTTGCCTGTCAGTGGGCAAATTTCAGGCGTTAAGGCTATCCCTGGATGCTCCTTTAGTTTCAGTTTATAAACACAGTTGAGTTTCCATAACTTGAACACGCACGGGTAGCACAAAGTTGTTCGAGTCATAGAGACTGGTTTATAAGACAATGTGTTAACTGAAGATACTTTGAAACTTGTTCGAGTTAAGGAGAAATTAGAGGTTCGAAAATCGGAGAAAACAAAATCTAATATTTCAAATGTTTCAATTTTCCTTTTTTCAATAGGAAATTAGAACATTTTAGAAAATAAAATTTATACGGCAACTAACAAATCGTTTTAAGAAAATTTCGAAACTTCCTAGAATTTGGTAAAATACGATGTTTTTTTTGAAAATTTCCTCACAAATTTCTATTTTTCACGCAGTTAGTACCAAAACTCGGCAATTCTTTAGCAAGGAACCACCCTTTTTTGCAGTTAGTACATACACCTGAGTACTAAGTGATTTCATCCAATTCACATGGCACATTACCACGGTAATAACCGGCATAGTGTCTTGTACTAACTGCTTGACCCCCCCCTGTTTGAAATTAAAACATTCGAAAATCAAACACAAAATAGAAAAGCAAGATGGTGGACAAGTCTACTTTAAAACCATCAACCCAAAGACTGAGCTGTATACCTTCATTTGACCTGTTTTAATATTTTTGATGATTGCACATATCGACTCCTTCACTCCTTCTTCAAATTTTGCTTTACCTGATAAGGGAAGAAAATTCATAATGCTATACATTATTTTGCCCGTAGTACTATTTTGTACATGTTTGCAACCCGAGGGATACCATAGTTGCGATCTGACGGATATGTGGCGGACAACTTTTGACTCTCGGACCCTTAGCGGGAATAAAAAGGGACAAGCTGGAGTTTTTACAAGCTCTTATTTGATTTGGTTGGTCGTTAAGATGTAATAAAAGAATCTTATTACTTTTTCTAAAGAACGCGTCATCCATATCACTTTAAATGACCAATTAGTGAAGTATCTTGTAAAAACTCCAAGGCGTCTCAATAAAAAGGAGGAAAAATAGGATAATTGTGTGAATTTTACGACCCCCCTTTTTAGGAATAATTTGTACTAATTTGACCAAATTTCGATCTTTCAAAAAAAAACAAGCTACATGCTGAATGGACCTACCTGATGATGAAAGCTAGATAATAAGGCAATAAGGAGAAAAATTAAAACAATCAGTCAGAAGACATACCGTTTTGCGAAAATGCATAACACAATAAATTTCACCATTGATTGTTGCTGGGGGGAGAGGGAAGGGGAGTAGGGAAAAAAAGAAATATAAAGTTCCGTTTTTCGGCGATTTTTAAAAAGTTCTGGCTTCAAAAATCAGCTTTATTGAAAATTGAATCATGCTTGATGGTGGGCATGGTTATCAATAATGTTTTTGTTCGAAAAAACGAAGAAATATAAAGAATGCAAATTGGACTCGGTCATGTTTTGGGCATTTTTAATACGCATCTTTGTGCAAAAAATCGGAAAAAAACTAATGATGAAATCTCGAGAAATTGCCAAAAAAACGGTTTTTCAGGCACATTTCCGGGATCTTCCGCTGGAAAATATTTTTTCTCGAAAATCGGGCTCCGTCACATTTTGGGCATCACTATTTTGCACCTTTGTGCCAAACAAAATCAGAAAAAACTAATGAGCCAATCTCGAGAAAAGCTGGTAATAGACGGACGGACGAACAGACGATCGAACGAACGGACAAAGGTTAATTTAAAGGACCTCCGAGGTAGGTCCAAAAAAAAAGTTGAAATTTTCCGATTTATTCTTCACTTTTTTAAGTATCCGGTTTGTGAAAAGACATTACCCAAACGGTTTTATAGAGACTTTTGTACTACTTACCGAACAACCTTTCATCAAATGCTTTTAACAAATTTCCGATCGCCCTTACTCCATTTGGACTGACCTGAAAGTTAAGATAAATTGTACAGGGTTATTTTATACAGTGGTGTAGCTTGTATTAAGAAGAATTAATTAGACACATGTCAGTGTCTCGCAAACTGACAGGATACAAAAGATTTCGCCCCAGTAACGGTTCCCATTGGTTAGGTGCAAAACTACCCAAAATAAAGTAGTTTTTGGAGCGGTCCTGATTACCCGCGGTTCCTATGATTCGGTTTTAATGGGAAGACTGCATAATCGATCAAGCATGTTCTGTGGATAAAAGTCTGTCGAATATAAGAATTGGGGAATTCGGCCATGAAAATCGCATTTTAGGGGAATTAAATTTCGTGCTTTTGCCCTAAATTTTGTACAAATTTCTTTCATTTTCCAAAGGATTTTTCAATCTTTTTAATGAAATGAACTTACTTTTTCATTACCGCAAGCAGCTTTTGTAGAATCACGGAGCAAATCCAAGATCAGCGTCTCCGGATACTCATTGGCTAGAAATCTAAACGAATGAAAACGGATCCTTCAAAAATGATTACACGTTTTTTTCATAAGAACAAACTATATAAGAACATAAGGCTTTGACGGCCAAAATGTTAAGAACAAGTTAAGAACATTTTAAGGCTTTATGGACTCGAAAACACCTGATTTCTTAGGAAAATGGGTAAAAATGGTCAAAAAACGGCGAAAATAAAAACATGTTAAGAACATTTTTAGGCTTAAAGCTCAAAAAGTCAAGAACATCCTTAGGCTTCAAAAACTTTGGATGTTCTTATAAAAAAACGTGTATACTACTTAACTGTTCAAGCTGGCCATCATAAGATTTTAAAAACAAAGAGCATACCTATCTATTTGCTAATGAGCCCTTAATCATTTTGTTGTCTCTTTGTAATTTTAGAGTTGGATAGACTGAGGAAACTCTTAAATTTCTCCAATATTTGATCCTTGATAGGTTAAGCCATAGTTTCTAGAGGGATCAAGATCTAAAAAGAGAATACTCCCTTACAAATTTCAATTTTTCAACAATGTAATTGTATATTTAAAGAAGAATTTACCCGTGTTTAGCAATGAAATCACAAAGGTTAGCCAATGACCATGCAGCTTTCAAACGAACACTCAACGAAGCGTTGTTTAATTGCTTCAAAATGGACCGTGTCGCGTCGACCACAAACCAAACGTCCTATAAGGAAAATAGGCGAAAACGGATGTAAATAACCATTGATATGCATTCCCAGCTGGCACACAATGTTGTTTCAACGTTTATCTAACGTCCACAACGTCCATTTAACGTTAGATTAACGTTGAAACAACGTTGTGTGCCAGCTGGGTTAGCGAAGGTTTAGATTACCAAGCGTCTGCCTTTCCTGAGACATATGAACGCGAAAAAAGTGATCATAAAGAGTTCTTATAAAAAAGATGAATTGCCGTGGGGGAGTGGTTTGAAAAGCCAATTGTGTTCAGTGAACGTAGTGAACCCAAGGCAAGCATAATCTACAGTGTAATACAACAAACTGGTTTACTAGTCAAGTCAAAAATTGGCTTATCTCATTTAAGCACGATATAACAAAATGTCACCGTATTAAAAAACCACAAGTCAAAGGTTTCATCGTATGCCCAAAAACAGTGGAGGTTATACTTACATCAATAATAGAATCGTAGTCAATGGTCACACCAATGGCGCGTACCGCTGCAGCCTGTAAATGTGGAAGAGCATCTTAGATAATGTTAAAGACCGTGTTCAGACGTTACAGCTTTGTATCGAAACGAAACGAAAAGATTCTGAAACACTGTGACCACGCTCACAAGCTACGGTTCTGTTTCACTCCGAAACGAAATCAAGCCATTCTATTGGTTAGAAGTGACGAAAAACTTGTATTGAACCAATGGAATAGCTTGATTTCGGAGCGGAACGAAACCATAGCGAAACGTAGGTTCTACTTTTTCCCAATATCGAAATGTGACAGGGTTTATGCCCCTGTTTTTGAAATGTTGTGTTGAAAAAAATACAAAACCACAAGACGACTTGAAGTCGAAAATTTCGCCTAGAATTTGAACTGCATGGGAAAAACAAGAAGTAGAGATTGAAGCTAATCTGAAATCTACTTTACATCGAGCATTGATGAAACAATTTTACAAGAACAACGAGGCTTAAAATCGCTAAAAAATAAGACCAATTTAAGAACATTTATTGTTTAATTTTTAAGATCTCTTATAATGTAAATGCTTATAAGAAAAATAAATATGCTCATATTGTGCGTCATCCCTTGTTTACTTTGTAAGAACTAATTACCGAAAGGTATATCACCGTCTATGAAGAGTTATTGAGTCGATTCTTATAAAGTAAATGCTTATAAGAAAAATAAATATGCTCATATTGTGCGCCATCCCTTGTTTACTTTGTAAGAACTAATTACCGAAAGGTATATCACCGTCTATCAAGAGTTATTGATTTGATTCTAAAAAGTATATGCTTATAGGAAAAATAAATATGCTCATATTGAACGCCAACCCTTGTTTACTTTGTAAGAACTAATTACCGAAAGGTATATCACTGTCTATAGAGAGTTATTGATTTGATTCTATAAAGTATATGCTTATAAGAAAAACAAATATCCTCATATTGAACGCCAACCCTTGTTTACTTTGTAAGAACTAATTACCGAAAGGTATATCACCGTCTATCGGGAGTTATTGATTTGATTCTTATAAAGTAAATGCTTATAAGAAAAATAAATATGCTCACATTCATTGAACGCCAACCCTTGTTTACTTTGTAAGAACTAATTACCGAAAGGCATATCATCGTCTATGAAAAGTTATTAATTTGATTCTTATCTAAAGTAAATGCTTATAAGAAAAATAAATATGCTCACATTGTACGCCATTCCTTGTTTACTTTGTAAGAATTAATTACCAAAAGGTATATCACCGTCTATCGAGAGTTATTGATTTGATTCTTATAAAGTATATGCTTATAAGAAAATAAAGAAAAATCAAAACTGTGAATCGTCCGTGGTTGTACGAGCGTGTAGTTTGTAAATTGATTTTAGTGAGTTCGTCCACCGTATTAAGTACTTTCGTTTCCTAATTTCTTTTCCTCACCGCCGCTGCAGAATGCTGATTGTAATACTTTCGCTAAGGCGAAATTAATAGAAATGTAAAGCTGCCAGTCAAGAGTTTCAAGCTTTTCAGAAAAACCGTATATTATTGAATGATTCCTAGATATAGAAGGGCATCTAGCGTATCTTAACTATAGTTAAAGACTTTTTTGCTCGTTCGTGTTGAGTCAATGATTCTAAATATTCCGGTTTCTCGTGTTATGAAAAACACCTTTTTATATCATATCACTATACTTATCAAATAAAACCATTTAATCAAGTACTATCGAAATCATAGAGGTATTTTACATGAATATCCTGCCAGTTAGAAGCTGATCTTTTTTACTTTAGTATTTATAAAATGCAAAAGCAAAACAATACAATAACGGCCAAAACCATTGCAAAGGGTTAAAACAACTTTTGAGGAAGAGTTTGTGTCCTTGCAAAAAAGTTTTAAAACTTTTCTTGGTCCTTGCAATAGCAAATGAAAATTTGAGGTCTATAAGAATTGTTATACCTCGAACATGGAGGAATTTTTTTACATTTGCCCTATCAAAACAAACACACTCACATGTGTGCTGAACAAATTTGAGTTAGCGAATAAGTCTTCTTTTCACGGAAGAACATGACATCGGAAGGGATGTTGTCACAAGAGTTTTGTAACAAAGCTGAAGAAACAATTCGTTCGGGAACTTATTATCCGTTGTTTGGAATAGTAGGATTTCTTGGAATGGTGGTCAACTCAATCGTCATTCTTTTTATTGTTGTAACAAAACAACTTCGAATTCAATCCATCAGACTTCTGATGTATCTATCATGTGTTGACATTTTCACCAGCTTTGTCACTTCTATTAGGGTGGTTTTCGGATTAGTCACTGGTTTACAGCATAACTGTGTTTTTTTAACTTCGTATTACTGCTTTGTACTCTTTTACGGCTATATGACTGTTTATCTCTATGCATTGACTGGACTTGATCGTTATTTGAGAATCAAATATCTGGCAGAATACTCAAAAGTTTTCACAAAAGGACGATTCCAGTTAGTAATGTTATTGTACCTATTAACCTGCTTGGCGCAAACTATTGCTACAGTAATACTAAACACAAGAAACTATATCGGTTACGCCTTTAAATATACAGGGCCAGTCAATGTTTTGGTCTTCACTGCAGTTCTTGTATTTTACTCTTTATCATTTCTCAAACTGAAGGAATACCAGAGAATGAATAGAAGCATATCAGAGGCTACAAGAGAAATTGTGCGGATCACCGAAGTCTACTTATATTTGTTTTTGGCAACGGTTGGAATGATGATCAGCTATCAAATTTTGCACGGACCGCATGGACCAACTCAAGGCTTGCCACGCATAGTTAGAAGCATTTTTGACGTATGGTCACCAATTATGGGTATTATAAATGGAATAGCTTTCATCATAATCAACCCTCCCACGAGAAATCTTATCTCCAGAATTCAATGGCATTGGAGATGTTGTCGTCCAGGTCCAAAAGTCAATCCAGATTTCATTGCTATGAAATTATACATTTAAACCAATTTAAATTCCCAAAAGGCAAACGTTAACTCTAAAACAAAAGTACTTGAAAATCAAAATGTCTCATGAGGTGTAAACAACACAATTATCATTGTGAATATGTAATTTTATAGCAATGAAATCTGTTTGAAAACGAGGACAACAATAAATTTATGCATCTCGAGAAGAGTGTATTCGCTAATGCTGAGAATTAGTCTCGACTTTTTTTTACATTTGAACAAAGTTTCCGCAAAGAAATTCTTGGAGCTGAAATAACTAAACTTAATAGTTGACATTCTAAAAATTATTCTAATGCAGAAAACCATCCTATACGTCATGCATCTTTGGATCATCGAAATTTCTTTTTCCTCCTTAAAGTTATTTAAGATTTTCTTTCTAAGCCGTCATCAAAATGGAGCAAAATCAAGGCTTTCTTGAAATTTTTCAATTATGGAGCAAGTGCGAGACCATCTGACTATGCACCATCTCATTTTTTATATCAAAACGTTTCGAAAAAAACTAAGAAAATATTCACATTACTGTAGGCGACCATTGTAGAGTGCATTGGGTACTGTTATAGAGTACATTTCGGGTACCGCCCGCTTTAATAGGTTTAGGGCGTAGGCCCACTTTGTACATATATCATTTGCTTATTTTTTACTAGAAGTTATACTTTTAAGAGAACGGTAGAAAATCAGACGCCATCTTGAAAACAAATTTTTTATACAAACCAACAGGTACCCCTAGTGGTTTGTTGATTTCTGATGTTTATTTCACGAGAAAAATGATTAAAAATGATTAAAAATGATTGATATCTTTGGCTGAGGCCCGGAATCTTCGAGTAAAGCAATTTTCGAGTTAGCAATTTTCGAGTTAGCTAAATTATGACGTAATAGTTAGGATTAACTCGAATTTTCTTTTTCGAATTCAATCCTGAGAAAAGTAGTAACAGACGAAGGGACGAACGGACACAGGTTAATTTATAGGACCTCCACCGAAGTAGGTCCAAAAATGTAATTAAGAATGAGAAACAAACATGAATAATAGATTTTGAATCCCTTATTGGTCAGCCTAAGCTGAGCATTCAAATAGGTAAAATTCGGTTCTTCTTCTTCCACCATAAGACGGCAAAAAAAAATCCGATTTTCCGATCTCACTTTTATTTCTAAACTTTCTTCCGATCGGGTTTACTTTTTGGGTACTTTTAGCCCAGTTTGCAGAGTGTGGTACGTTTGCTCGAGATCTCGAGTGCACAACTCGGAAAAAGTCAAGTGCAGGTGCAAAATTTGAGGTTTTCAAGTGCAAGTTCAGACGGTTTTTTAACCTCGAGTGCAGAGTTCAGCTATTTTTTCCTCAAGTGCAGCTAATTTTAGCAATTCTTTTGCCTTTTTGGGCAAATTTCCTAGGTATAGGTGCACCTTGTCCGGACCAAAATTTATCAGGTGCGTTCTTCCAGTGCGGAACTTGGTATTTGTATATTTTTCCTCGAGTGCAGCCTTGCCATACTCTGCAAACTGGCTTTTAGCGTGCGTTGTTTTTACAGATCATAATGTGGTGTTTCAAGATGGCGGCTCAAGCGATAAGTCAGATGTGATAAGTCAGTTTTGTACCAAAGTATTTCCAGTGTAAATCTGTTGCAAGCTTCAATTTCTGTAATTTTTTTTTTAACTCGGCAAATCCGACATGATTTTCATCAAGGGGATTCTTTTTCTACATCTTTTGAAGGTTTAAAGCCGTTTGCTCAAGTTTTTGTTTATGTTGAATTTTCTGATGCTGCTTTTTAATAGTTTTTGCAATAAAAACATATTTTTCTTGTTTGCCTCTAGGCGGATTGATGGTGTTATAATGTTATTGGAATTTGATAAAGTTTACAAAAGTACAGCTACTGTATAAATTTGATAAAGACTGGATGCAATCGTGCTTTTTTGGACTTTGTTTGGACGTGTTTGTGATAAATGATATAAAGGCGAATCGCAAAAAATTGTTTGGTTCCCGTCATTTCCACTTTAAAAAGTGGGAGTTGTTCGGTCGGTCGGTCGAAAATATTTTTCTGTTAAGAAGCAGCTACATCTTGTTGAAAGGGAATCCGTGTGGACTGATCCGAATTTTAAAATTGAGAAACCGTGGATAAACTGGTTTTCGGTTTACTCTCCATTAGCATGCGGCTCTCTACTTCGATTTGAAAACTTGTAAACACAGAGCGTGCAGAGGTCGACAGTGGAAATCCAGCAAAGCAGCGGAAAAGCTTTCCGACTCTCCAACTCTACCTGCTGACCGTAAATCAGGGTCGGTTAGATGACGGGAACCAAATGATGACATCACATCTCCTATTATTGGACTTGCAAAATTAAGACAAATGGTCTTTGGAATTTGATCATTTATATTAATATTAATATATACAGTTCTTGTTGAAATTGATCAAACTATTTTTCATGCAGTTCCGGACGCAGATTGTGTTTTTCTAACCTTTTCTAACCTTGGCGCACGTTTTGACTGAATGATGGAATGGAATGAATGGCGATAACAGTTTATACATATCTCTTATCAGACTTGCAGAAAGCGGGCTGCAGAAAGTTATGAAAAATGGTTTCTAGTATTTAATGAATTATACCGTCAAGTTACACTCTTGTCACAACTTGCACAGCCATAACAAACAGATCAATCTGGTCTTCATTTAACATTGTTTTAAAGTTTAAAAAACACTGCCAGTGCTTGGCACAGAAGAGAGGACTCCCAGTTGAAATTAATTGCTACACCGCTGCCCTGTTGAATTTATCTATTATGGTCGTGTGTTTAATCCGCCAAGGCGGTAAATCGATCGCCCAAATTCATAGACCAATCAAAAGCGAGTTTAAAGCAAAACGGGGAAAAATGAGCTTCCCCGCATAGTTATGAATTTTAAGTTTTGCTTTCGATTATCATTTGCGACCAGCAAAGTCTTCAAAGTGTGCATGTTGTGTAACTTGACGGTACTAAACTACAAAATTTATTTACGCAGACTGGATGCAAATTGTGTTCTTCAAGATTTTGTGATTTTGCTTCAAGTGCAAAGTAGGACAATGATCAGTCACATTTTTGGACCTACCTGGAGGTCCTATAAATTAACCTGTGTTCGTTCGTCCGTCCGTTCGTCTGTTACCAACTTTTCTCGGGATTGAATCATAGGAATTGTTCACATGTTCATTTTTCATTCGGGTAGGTCCATAAATGTATCACTTGTTTTTAATGGAATTGCAGAAAGTTACGACAAATGGATTACGATAAATAGGAATTGGGTTTTTCTGGAGTTTGCGCTTTGTGACTTAAGTTTGTAGCTTGTTAGTTTAAAGTATTATTGGAGTTTTATCAAGTAAAACAAAAAGTACAGTTTCTATGTATATTTGTGGATATTGTCTACATCCAACAGAAAAAATGTATCATAACTGACTGGAATGAAATTAACAAAAAGTTTAATTACACTGTGTTTCTCTTTTATTTTGTAGTAATGAACTATAGCTTAATTGTTTGATGTCATAGAAACAGTGCTACAATGCTAAAGAGAAGTATACTTTGAGCTTCTCGTGGGGGGCGGGGGTTGGAGGAGCTCTCAGGCTTGTTTTTAAATAATTTTAAATCAAGTTCATAGCTTCAGCCAGGTTTCTAACTCCCCCCAACAAAGTAAGGTCCAACAATTTAGCTCCCCCCAAAAAATTGCCTTGTGCTAGGTCCCCTAAGCAAAATAACCTAAAACAAAAACATTGTTCTCCTGCCCCGGTAGGAGAGAAGTCAAAAAAAAATATATGCGAGTACAGTACTGATAAATGAAAACTAATTTTACTTATATTAATATTTATGTTTACAAATATTTTGCTTTTCAGGATATCCGCTTTCCATATTTGATTTAATAGTAAGATAAGAGATCTTTTGAAATTAGCGGAACAGTCTGTCAGATCATCTAGCCCCCCCCCCCAGCAATCTAGGTCCCCCCAAATATTTTGGTAATTTTAGCCCCCAGGCTCTTTAAAGGCCAAAATATTTCTTAGCCCCCCCCCAAAAGTAAGGGGGGCTGAAGCTATGAAGTTATCAAATGTTTCACATTTTGTACATTATTCAACATTTTTAGTCTACTCTGTTTCAGTACATCTCTTACATCTGTTAACCCACTTATTAAAGCTATCTAGCTAAGCTCTATTGGCTGACCTTCCAGCCTCGGCTGGTTTATTCAAGTTTAATTCTTACAAATAACTAGTGTGTAAAATATATTGTAGTGGAAATTCGATATTATTATTTTTTTTGATTTTAGCAAAAAGAGGGTCGGTCGGGCCCGTAGAACAACAAATTAAATTGGTCTCGCCTAATTATCAATTTTCATTCATTGAACAAAGAAAAAAAGAAGTCATCGTATTGCTATGACGCATAATCAAAAAAGAAAAAAGAAAAGACGGGGGTAAGTTGGGACAGAGATATTTTAGACGATACACATCCCCTATATCAAATCATATCAGAGGGGATGCGTGCAGCCTACATACACGGAAGGCTATCGTAATAATATTCGCTAAGCGAAATTAAAAATACATAATAAAAAAGGTGATTACCGATATAAGCGGTTCCTCATTTTCTGTCATTCCGATCAGCACTGTCTTCACAAAAATCTGTTCCGGCGTCTGAAAAAAAGAATAAAATTTACCTAAAACTATATTTAATTTCAAATTAAAAAAAAAACAAAGACCTGAAAACAAGTGCTCTATTTACGTATTTTACATATATTGGAGCTACAGTAAAACTTAGCTGATTTTACCTGATTTTTTTTTCTCCCTTGTGATCATTAGACTTGAACGTTCTTAAATTGTATAATATTTTTTTCTACCATTTTGGAAACCCGACGCCAGATTTGTTCTCGATTTTTTAATAGGTTTCGGCCGAAATTGAGCTTCGAGTTCTTTTCAATTTTCGCTATACTCGAGTTTTCCTCATACCGAAATTTTTGTCAAATCAAAAGGACAAAATCGCGAAAATAAACATAAGCTTAGCTTTTTTGGATGGTGGTGAAGATTTCAATTCGTTGAGCGTTATTGGGCTTAAACAAAATTCCTCATACAATCACGGACAAAAGGTTATAGACTTAAAATATAAAAAATAAAAAATCTCTAAAATGTCCAAAGTTTCAATGTTGTAGTTATCATGCTGGAATCGTCGTCGCACGGCACCATCACAACTTACACCAAAACAACATTGAAGGGAGGGGATTTTTCTGAAAGCCTACAAACTTTTCACCCGCGATTGTAATTTTATGCAATAATGACATTATTTTAACTAACCTTGAGTTTTTCAAAAATATGTGAGCCAATGTTTGATAACCAATCACAAACAGCTGCTTGTCCTTTGACAGGTTTGATTGGTTCACTGTTTAAGTATTGTGGAATAGCTCCCGAGATCATCTTACGCCAAAAGTGTAACCCCTGAAATTCAAAATTTCACCAAAAAACTTATTCAATGATGTTGAAAATACGAATCCATACTTTTAAATAAAAATGAAATTAAGATCATAACATTGTTTTGACATTATTCTAATATAACATACTTATTCTAGCACTAGATACTTGTTTTTATGAGAACCATAGTTAAGGCTCAACAGTTCTCGTTATATTTTTGACACTTTGATCTCAAATTGTTCTCATACAAAAAGAGCTCAAAGCCTCGAAAGGGCTAGAGTTGAAACTCTTGACGGGAAATGAAGCTACTTATTTCACATCCAAAACGCGTCAACCGCGTGGTCTTCACAAAAATGTCGGATTAAAAATAAAATTCATCGCCAGATTTTGAAAATATGATACGTAAAAACAAAGAAAAGACTAGATTCCAAAAGCTGCACAAATTTTAGGGTTCCAATTTCTTTTTCTTGAAAAAGGTTGAAGATTCCTCTCTCGCCCCTTAATGGCTTTAAACACACTATTTTCTGATATGGATACTTTAAGTCAGACAACTTTTAATAAAATCAATACAAACCTTTTCGGGGTTTAAAGCACGTTGGTCATTGGAGTTGTAGTGTTTCGATAGTTCTTCAAGAAGCTGAAAGAGTATAAAGAGAGAAGAGAATATACAATGAGAAAAATTAAAGTGGAGCCTTTTTAGCTCGAATGCCAAGAGGAAGTTAGACGGAAGTTAGACGGAACATTTCAGTTAAAAGAGTTCAAAGTATGGTTACTGTGCTAGTTAACATTTCCCTTTAAGGCCATGTATCAAAATAAACCGACTCCAAATTATAGAGTATTTACGGAGCAATTAGTATTTGTGTATTTTAACACTTTACCATAAAAAATATATCTGACCTTGATGGCATGAAAGCTGATGGAGACATCAGTCGAGAACATGAAGACATTGGTGCAAAAGTGAATCAGTTTATCGATGTGCTCACTAAAAACAAATGAACACGAACCTCTTTTTAGTAATAGTAGATACATCAGAGGGAAAGTTCTAAGAAAATTAGAAAAGGGCTACGAAATACTTGAAAGCGCTTCATTTTTAGAAGATCATCAGAGTGGAAGTACCCGAAAAACCATTTGACACCTCAAAATTGACGTCACTTTAACCTTTCAAAGCTCATGCGGTAATTTACGTTCCTCCACTCGGCTTGCACAGCAAAATAGTTCACCAACAGAAACAACCCAGCGCCTCGAGCTATTGAATTTTTCCAGTTTTCAAGACGGGTCGGAGTAGGTGTGTTGCCGCCGTGGTTTTGGGCGTTAGGAGTTCCCTTTAGTTTAGGAGCTTTTAGAGTGTTTCATCATATTTTGCTAGATGTAGACCCGAAGGTGGACTTTGGATCGCTCTGCAACCCTTATAAAATACGAATACAGCTGACGCTCTCTAATTCGACGTTCTAGCTCACACTGGGCCCAGATGGCAAAAGTTTGGAAATAGGGAGAGGGAGAGCAACAAAAAACTATTTCTTACAATTTTTGTATTATAAAGGCTTTCATAGAGCTCTATGGTCACATTACATGAGATAGAAAATAGTAGACTTCAACTTTTGACTTTCTTTTGAGATTTATCATGAAAATTGAGATTTTTAGCTTGGAAAATGCAGGCAAAATTTGAACTTTTAAACCGCTAAGTGTCACATCAAAACTCCAGCATTTTTAGAAAGGTTAGTGTTTGTAGTTTTCAAAACATATATGGTTTGATATGTGACACTTAGCGGTTTTCGAGATATTTGGACATTTGTGGTTACCTTAAGCATTTTCGTGATGAGAATTTCGATTGAAAATTTGAGTTTTTTCTCGCTCTTGGACATTTATACATACTTTTAAGCAATTTCTCTTTAGAATATAATGTCTCTAAGGTAATCACACAAAATGAACTGATTTAGAAGCTGAATTTAGTTCAGAATCTTCAAAAATATGCATTTTTCACTTTTTTTGATTTTTCATCAAAATCTGGTTTTCAGTCAACTTTGGAGCCACATAACTTGAGTTACAAATCAGATACAGACCTGAAACTTTGGCATCTGATCAGAAATTTATTCAAGATTCCATAAATTATATTAATAAAGCAAAATTTTAACTTTCGTTTTTTCCCTATTTCCACCTCTGGGCCCACTGTGTAGCTACTATTCGATACGCTCCCTTATTCGATAAAAATCCAATTCCTCTTTGAAAATCGAAATTAGAGAGCGTCAACTGTATTAAATAAAAAGTTCCCGAAATTTGGTTTTTGGTGAGGTACTCGCTAGATGGTGACTTACTCGCTCATCAATTGTGGATGACATCGCAAGAGGACGGTCAATAATTGAATGTACTCTGATACCAATCGTAATTCAAATACACCATCTAATATCGGAAGAAAAAGAATAAATACAGTGTGTAATTAAAAAATAAAGAAGGTCAACTTATAGCTTATAATGATTTAACAAGCTAAAAAATGAAGTAACTTTAAAGACTACGCAGACTCTAAAACTTGCAAGTTCTTTGAGTATTGCACTAACGAACTCTCAAAATAAGAAAAATTAAGAATACGAAATTCCAAAAAGTTGAGAAAAACTTTTAAAGTCTTTATAAATGCATCATAAATGCAAAGATGATTGATGATTGGCGTTAAAAAGGGCTGTTTTTTTTAGTTTTTGTCATCGTTTTGCAAACTTTTGGCTATATCTTTCCATAATAAAAATTACATTAATTAAACTATTACTTTCCCATTCTAAGATCAAAGAATCGACCGCTTGCGGGCAAAGACTTACACGTTTGATAAAGGCTAAAAATTTATACAAACAAAATTAGGACAAACCTTTGCTCGCCAATGACAAAATTTGCAAGCAATGTTTGATCAACCATGCCTCTCCTGCTTCCTGTGTTTTGGGCGTTGCTAAAGCATTCTCTTTCTTCTTTGTAGTGCTTTTAATGTCTTTGGGAAGCTCAGCCGAAGAAATGATTTGGTAAACGTGCATGTTGTCTGGTTGGATGGAGATGCTTGCAGCAATGCATGTGATTACGGATTGACACAGTGTCGCCTCTATAAAAAACAATTTCATGGTTACATTGAAAATCCGGCAAACATTAAAGAAAAGGTTGTAAATTTTGGAAAAAATCTTGTCGCCGTTAAAATCACTTAAAATTCGACTTCTTTTTTTTTTGGAGGGGGGAGGAGGCAATACCGAAATGGCTTTTTTCTTTCCTATTTTTCTAGAATACGATCTGCTTGGATTAAGAACATAGTACTCTTCTTATAGTTATTGTGGTAAGCCGTAAAAATACGAACCTAAAAAATACCTTCCCTAAACAAATTTTCCATCTCGATTTTCCATCGGAAGCCTAGCCCACACCAGAGGTCTGCCTTGGACCCACTGAGGAGGGGGAGGGCTCAAGCGGCTCGACCCTAGACCCCCAGCTTCATCAAACACAGCTTCGCTGAGCAGATGCAATTTTAGCAATATTAGAAGCTCAATCTAAATTTACATAAACGGCCCGAGTTCAAATTGTTTAGAAGAACCACAAAAGTGAGCCTTAAGTTAGTAAAGTAAGCCTTACCGGTCGAGTGGAGGGATGGTATAACCAATCTCAGTATGTTTGAAAGGTAATCTTTCTGAAGTTTCTTGTAAGGCGTATTTAACATCAATAATGTCAAGCACTAAAAAACATGAAAAGTAATTTTTGGTTCAGTCGCAACTGTTTTTAATTCTTGGTTCAACTAGTATTATTGAGGCTCAAATAGTTCTTAATACAGGGGGGGGGTACAGAGGTAGGGTACTAATCTATTGGGTACTAACTTGATTTTTTACTAAAATACCACCCACCCATATTTTGTACCGGGTACTACCTCATTTTTGCTGTAAAAAAATAGGGACACCACCCCTAAAATCTTAAATTAGACCAATAGAGTGGTACTATTGTTAGTTTTTCAGACTGAAAATTGACAGATAATTTAAGCAAACTATCAATAATCGAGTCAGAAGCTTTTGTCCTTTGATTTTCATCACACACTTCTTGACAATTTTGGAAGTTTTGTCATCAAAAAAATCAAAAGATTTCTCAAAAGAGTAAAAATAATTTGTCAATTAAAAAAATTTCAAATCAAAAAAATTAATATTTGAAAAAAGTCAAAATATTACAACAAACTACCGTGAGAGGTCCTAAATTCGACACCACTGCCTAAATCCGATGGGGTCTTTCAAAGATACAAACTAAAATAAAAACATTTCGCTGTGACGCAACAAAGATACCAAAGTGTCAACTAAACTGAGAGATTTGATACACTGAACCAATTGAACCAAATAACAATAATTGCTTCTTATAACAAAACATATTTTTTTATTGCAATATGCACAATGTCATAAATGACAACATCATAAAAAGTAATGAGATGTTTTGATTTTCCAAAGCACACGAAAATATAAAAGAGGTCTGTGTACGAGCGTGCTCATTTTGAAACGTTACGTAATCAAGCCTGGTTTTTATTACTTTACACGGGCACTTGGCTTGATTGCGGGCCTTCCGTAAATAAACATCCGGACTTATGGGTGGCAAAGAGGGCGTTGATAGTTGCCGCCTCATTGATTCGATGTTTGTTATTCAAATTAAGTGCTACCGCATCCGCCCTTTTTTCAACTTCGCGCCATTTTTTCAATTTAGTCTGTTTGTTTCTTGATGGAAACCAGCCCAAGTTGTTTCGTATTTTTCCCGCACAAGTCACTTTTATTACAAAACTGTTATCGTTTTAAACATGAGCTGATCCAGAATAAAAGGTAATTATTTTTACAACTCACACTTTTTAATTACATTAATTGACATCTTGATATTACAGCTATCTTGTGACGTTTTGTTTCGAGAGTTCTAGCAATAGTTTATCGTTCAACTTGGAGAGGGAATGTTTGTAAACATAGAAATTTTTTTCATAACAGTTATTTGGGGAGTTGGAATTAGGCAGTGGTGTCGGATTTAGGACCTCTCACGGTACTTTTTTTATTGAAAAACAGCAAAATTCTGTGAAAAAGTACCCAAATAGTATCCTGTACTTGCTTGAAGAGTGAAAAATACACACCCCCACCCCGAAAGTAGTACCGGGTTCTAACTTTTTTGAAATGCAAAAATAGACACCACCACCTGGCTATGGGTCAGTACCCTGTGTCTGTACCCCCTGCTTAATAGACCTCTTCATGAATTACGTTACAAACATCAGTTGCCTCGTTTTGAAATTATTGCCATGGTGATTAACTCTCAGCGGATTTTATTAAAACTACTTTCTATTCTTAAAAAATCATTTAATGTCTCAAGGGATCAAGGGATCATTATCACCATATGGTTTGAATACTAGGCAAGTGATGTTCGTGATGTAATTTATGAAAAGGTCCATTTGTTCTTAAATTTGTCCAAATTTCTGCTCGTTCTTACAAAAAGGGAAGCCTGGCGATGAAAAAAAAATTACTGAAAAGGGAAATGTTTTTATTGTCAGAGCAAAGGTAGCGCTCGAAATTTGATAGGTTCTGAAATATCGAAAAGCGTAAGCAAATAACCCAGCTGGCACACAACGTTGTTTCAACGTTCGTCTAACGTTATGAACGTTGTGAACGTTAGATAAACGTTGAAACAACGTTGTGTGCCAGCTGGGAATACACCTGTAAAAGATTTTTGAGAATTCTCATTGGCGCACTCAAAGTAAAAGAATTATATAAGTTCAATAGTAAATCATACAATTAAAACAAGCTAGATGCTGAATGGACCTACCTGATGATGAAAGTTAGATAGCAATGCGAGGAGAAAAAAATCAGTCAGAAAATATATCGTTTAGCGAAAATGCATAACGCAATAAATTCATCATTGATTGTTGATGGGGGGAGAGGGAAGGGTTGTAGGGAAAAATTAATAGAAAGTTCTGGTCGCAAAAATCAGTTTTATTGACAATTGAATCATGCTTGATGGTGAGCATTGTTATCAATAATGTTTTTGTGTGAAGAACATAGAAATACAAGGAAAACATATAATGAAAATCTGCAAAGACGGCGATTTCCGGCATTTTCAACCGGAAAAAATTTTTTCTCAAAAATCGAACTCGGCCATGTTTTGAGCATTGCAAATACGCATCTTTCTGCAAAAAATCAGAAAAAGCTAAAGATGAAAATTCGAGAAAATGTAAAAAAAAACGGTTTTCCGGCATATTTCTGGCATTTTCGGCCGGGAAAAAATATTTTTCGAAAATCGGGCTCCGTCACATTTTAGGTATTGTCATTTTGCATCAGTGTGCAAAATTTCATGAAAAAATAAAAAGTACAGCTCGAGAAATTCAAGAAATACCGTTTTTCCGGCGAAAATAGGCTGTTCCGGCGATTTTTAGAAAGTTCCGGCTTCAAAAATCACTTTTATTGACAATTTAACCATGCTTGATGGTGAGCATTGCTATCAATAATGTTTTTATGTGAAAAAACAACGAAATATAAGGAAAAAGTCCGATGAAAATCTGCAAAAACGGCGATTTCCGGCATATTTCCGGCATTTTCAGCCGGAATAGAATTTTTCTCAAAAATCGGACTAGGCCATGTTTTAGACATTGTTAATACGCATCTTTGTGCAAAAAATCAGAAAAAACTAATGATGAAATCTCGAGAAAATGTCAAAAAAACGGTTTTTCCGGCATATTTCCGGCATTTTCGGCCGGAAAAGTACGTTAATTGAAAATCAGGCTCTGTCATATTTTAGATATTGCCATTTTGCATCAGTGTGCAAAATTTCATGAAAAAATATAAAGTACAGCTCGAGAAATTCAAGAAATACCGTTTTTCCGGCGAAAATAGGCTGTTCCGGCGATTTTTAGAAAGTTCCGGCTTCAAAAATCACTTTTATTGACAATTAAACCATGCTTGATGGTGGGCATTGCTACAAATAATGTTTTTGTGTGAAAAAACAACGAAATATAAGGAAAAAGTCCAATGAAAATCTGCAAAAACGGCGATTTCCGGGATATTTCCGGCATTTTCAGCCGGAATAGAATTTTCTCAAAAATCGGACAAATCCATGTTTTAGGCATTGCTAATACGCATCTTTGTGCAAAAAATCAGAAAAAACTAATGATGAAATCTCGAGAAAATGCCAAAAAACCAGTTTTTCCGGCATATTTCCGGCATTTTCGGCCGGAAATGAATTTTTTTCGAAAATCGGGCTCCGTCACATTTTGGGCATTACCATTTTGCATCTTTGTGCCAAAAATTAGGAAAAACTAATGAGCCAATCCCGAGAAAAGCTAGTAACGAACGGACGAACGGACGAACGGACGAACGGACGAACGAACGAACAGAGGTTAATTTATAGGACCTACAGCCCACCGGGGTAGGTCCAAAAAATATAGATACCGATATGACCCGACTGTACACACGCTATCAGATTAGAAGAAAATAGATTCGCAGTAAGTAAGTTCACGTTTTTTATAAGAACAAACTATAAAAGAACATAAGGCTTCAATGGCCAGATTAATAAGATACTTTAAGGCTCTATGGATCCTGCGACACCCAATTTTTAAGAAATTGTACAAAAATACCCACAAAATCGTGAAATTAAGAACATGTTAAGAATAGTTTAGGCTTAAAATACAAAAAAAGTTAAGAACAGCCGATGGCTTCAAAAATTTTAAATGTTCTTATGTATAAAAAACAGGTGTACCTTGATAACTTTTTCTTTCAGCAATTCTGACTTGCACGATTCAATGAAAGAAATGATTTCATCGTGAAGGAGATGCAGCGAGTTAACGATTCGAACGGAATAGGGCGTAAAAGGGCGGTCCGCTTTCATCACGCTCGATGCTCTGGAAAAAAATTACGTGTCATTGACATTCTGTCATTTTACATCTATCGGAAACACCCGAAAAGTTTGATTAGAATCAGAATCTGATTACATGAAAGTTAATAAAAAAACAAAACTAAAGTAAATTTCTGGTTTTTCCCGGAGAAAATGAGGTAATCTTGACTTACGCATGTCAAGAGTAATCAATGGTCAACGTAAAGTTTTCTGCTTCAGATAGTAAATGACTTTAAATGACTACCGAACTTTTAAAGTCGGACAAGCCTCTTTTAAAAATCCAAAATCCATAAAAAAATATTTCATTTAGTTTGTTCAAATATATTCTTGAGATAGTGTCCCTTTGAACGGGATCAAAAAATGTTAATGTTGAAGAAATTATTTGGCCTACATATTTTGTTGAGTGATGACGGAATCGAGAAATCCTCTTGAACCATCAATCAACTCCATGATGGTCAACAATAGCGTGCTTTGCATCTAAAATTGAAAAAGATTTATCAAATTAGAAAAAGTCTAATAGTTCTTTATATTTTCAAGTGACTTTCCTCGAGCTAAGTGGTTAATGCAGGATAACGGGTTTCAAGATACACTACTTTAACAAAAGAAATAGTGAATGGGAAGAAGGCTTCTAGTTATCTCGATACTAACCTTTTATTGATAATTGTGAGAGAAAGCAGAAACAAAAGTCCTTTGAATTTTCCTTTGTCCCGTGCCCCGTGGTTTCTCGCTGTTTGATCGGTCTTTTCTTCAATACCGATGCTAATTTCCCCAATATTTTCCAAAAAAAATTAAAATCAAATATTTCTCACCTTAGTGGTCGTTTCTTTCAAGAAGGAATATAGTAAAGAAGGTTCGTCAGGAGTAAGAGTGTCTGGTATCACAGCTAGCCAGCAAGCAAATCGTGAGCGTCTATCACAGCACTGATTATAAAGAAATCGACATTTTTATGATGGACCATTAATTTCGGATGAATTTTTTCTGCCTAACTAGATCACAATTAACGTAAAAGGTTTTGTTTTTAAATAAGAGTGATACCGTTTGCTTACTCATCAATTTTATTTTACAAGCTTTTTTATATTGAATTAACACAGATGTGGAGCAAGATCAGTCAGAAAGAGGAATAGAAAAGCATTTTTTTGTTTGTATCAGCATAATGTAACAATAGGGAGATACCGTCTTGATATGAAATATGTGTCTGATATGAAACGGGAACACTTATGATGTAAAAATAAAACCTTCAAAACATTTTCTTATTTTGGTTATTTGAGATACTATACTTAAGTCTCTGCACTAAGTTAGAGACTGGCCGTATAATTCAGACTTAAGTATCATAGTCTCTTTAACTAAATTTCTTTAAATGGAATGTCTCCTTAACTCGAATAAGTTTTATGGTCCCTTCAGTTAACTATGCCTCATACACCTTTTATAATCCATAACTCGAAATTTCCTTTAACTAGAACAAAATCTGTGTTCCCCGTGCGTGTCCAAGTAATGGAGACTTCACTAGTTTGTTCTTAGAATTAGTCTGCCCAAAATCAGTATCGGTCAAGAACTTGACACTGAACAAAAACTAAGGAAGGCTACAGTAGTAGGTCATCAACATCTATTTTTGAAACACTATAAGCTATTACCCGTAATATTTCTTGCAAGGTGAGAGCACAGTTATAACGGATTTTGGACGTGATCGAACTGAAAACATAAAATGAAAGGAAATTATTTCTCAGCCATGAACACGTCTAGAAGGATAACAGCTGCAGAGAAAAGAAACAATAAATTAATAATGGTTAATTTGTTAAGCTTGTTCCTCGACCCAGAAACCAATTCATCCTCTAGAAGTAAAAAGAACAAAGCAGAGAGACAAGCACTCCAATAATTGGAATTAAAGTTATATGACTAAATCACTGAAACACATTTTGCCATAGATGAACGGAGAGTCTAACGGACTGAAAAAGTCTAACGAGGCATGCTTGGAAGATACGTCAAGAGAGAAATATTAACCAACATACTTTAATTGTTCAGATTGACTTGATTCACTGTCCGAGAATTCAGATTCGGAACTTGACGGTGATTGTATTTGTCTCCAGTTATTGACGAAGCCATAACCACTAGATTCAGCCTCGTTCACAGAATCGTAAGCCTCTTGTATGGAATTATTGAGGTTTCGTTTCTTTTTCTTTCGACCTTTCTTGGCGTTCACTTTCTTCGTCATTGCCGATTTCTCTTTCTTCTTTGTTGGATAGATTTTCTCCATGGTGTCAAGGTCGTCTATAAAAAAGTAGTAAAGAGTAAAGCTTCAGCCGGAACAGTCACAAAAGGTTAAGGACAAAATGATTGCGATAACTTAACCTTATGATTGCTGGAGGAAATATGTACGTGTCAAAATTCTGATAGCTGTCGGATGTTATGGCTTGGTGAAAATGGTATATATTGAAATAGTTAATTCATTCTTGGGGATTTTTAATTAGTTTGTTTTTTTGGCCCCGATTTTAAGAGCTTAACTGACTGTAACTAAAAGTTAACTACCCTTCAGATTTTTCAAATATTTTTTGAGTTCAAATATTCGTACACGCCACAAATTCTGTTCGTTGTTTTGACGTCCTTGTAACGTCCATAACGTTCATATAAGGTTAAACAAATTTTCTAAGAATGTTGTGTGCCAGATGGGTTACCTGATTTTCTCGATGGTAAACCCAGTTTCAGCCGATTGACAATACTTTGATATCCAGGCAATCCATAGATCAAAAATATCTAAAGTAAGTATATAATCATCAAAAAAATAATGACATATATAGAAAAATCACGACGATTTGGTACAATATGGCTTGTGTCAATTATATGTTATGTTCAACTACGAGTGGTAAAAAACATCACAAAATAGATAAGGGAGTGTCCAGAAGAGTGTCGTAGTCCAAGTCTCCGAATCTCCGAATAAAAGTCGTCTTATATATTTTAGAGATCGTTGCTAGAAGTCTTCTCATAGAGACTGCACCATAATTTAACGATTCACCATTAAAGTAATTTGATCTGAGACTGTATGTCGAATAACAAATCACCTTCAACAACAAGACAGCGAATTCAGGCTCGATGATATTATCATGCATCGTGATACCAGACAAGATCTTTTGGATAGCTTTCAACGTTACATTGATCAACTAGAAAAAATAACAACATGGTAAAGATGGTTGGAACTAAAACCTCAAGGGTTTAAGTCTAATCAAAATAAAATGAGCTTCCTCGAATCAAAACTAGACAATAAGCAGTTATTGGACAAAGTCGAATCCAATATGCAAAAATATTGGGCGTGCAAGAAAAGATATTGGACGAGGCTTCGCCGAGTCCAATATCTTTTCTCGTAGCCCAATATTTTTCATATTGGATGAGACTGCGTCCAAATAAATGGTTTATTATCCGTTCATCGCTAAAATATTTCTCGTTTTCAAACATAATTCCAATTCATATGCTTGTAAATCTGGTTTCTTGGTAGTTTCTTATTCAAAAGTCTTATTTTATTTTGTGACGTAACGTCAAAAAGAAGATGCTCAATTGTCATTGAACTCGTTGTGTGACTTCAATTTTTGAAATATGTAGCCTCCATGGAAGCTGTATATTCGAAAATATTGGACTTCAAAGAAGCTTACGCGCGTCGGATAATAATCTTGAATATGTTGTAGGATAAAAGAAAATGACTTTTGGGTAGTCATCTATTTTGAAAATACATAGATATTACCCCCGTGTACGGTGTTTTCTAAAAATACGTAGATTTTATCAAAAGCAGCTACAGTGTGCCACCTGATTTCTGGCATTTGGGCCTGGAATCTCCTTCTAGAAATTTTATTTAAAAATGTGGTCTTTTGAGTAGCACCTGTTAAGGAGGCGAGAGAATAAAAATTGTAGACCTGCTATTGGTTGAAAAAGAACTGTGAGTAAGTGACTTATGAAATAAATACCTTATAATGTTCCAGCTCATTTGTATCTTCAAAGACGAACATTCTCAACTTGTCCAAAAGCTTGGAATAACATAATTGTATGTTTTCTTTGGCCATCACGCCTACCCGTTGTGACCTATAATGAGAGAGAAAAAGTTAATTTTTATGGCTAATTTTGATTCTAAGAGTCTACTCTTTTTGGTGAACCAAAGTCAAAGTCAAAGTCATTGATTTCAAAGCTCCAAAGGGGAAAGTACCTGCAAATAAGCCATTGCAGTGTGAAAAGAAGATCTGGCACTCTCAATGTATTACACCAATATTTAGTAGTAAGAAACTTGGATAATAAGATTTGCTTGACCGAAATTGAGAGAATGCCTCCATGGTATATATCAACGTGCAAAGGATAATTAGAAAAGAAAATAACCTCAAACATATATTGCCAAGACATTGTATTGAA
The DNA here is from genome assembly GCF_902728285.1 of Clytia hemisphaerica. Classification (NCBI taxonomy): domain Eukaryota; kingdom Metazoa; phylum Cnidaria; class Hydrozoa; order Leptothecata; family Clytiidae; genus Clytia; species Clytia hemisphaerica. The sequence goes on along the minus strand of NW_027103774.1, from coordinate 409,833 downwards.
TAGCTGGATAGAATCCAATCAGATTGCGCCAAGTACATCCAAATGACCCCTTCTTCCCCAAGGAGCTGTATGATACTATCCTAAAAAGATTGCAAAAGTCAATCAATAATACTGTAAAATTTGACGAGCAAGCGCTGCTTCTCCGTTCACCACAAGCGATTATCTCAACACTTAGTGTTGTGAGTACTCTTGTGACAACAGCAGTCTATGCTCGTTTAGCTGAGCCGCACTGTTGAGTCCTGGGAAGGACGAAACATGTGTCTGCGGATAAATGTAACACTGTGAAATATTGTGTACAAAGTGAACATCCATTTTTACAATTACATATGATTTTGTCTATAATATCACTGTTTCAAACTGTTTCAACACAAGGGATCCAGTAATAAAATGAACACCATCTCCACCATCGTCACAGATCTGGTAGACTAGAGTTTACTTCTGACACTGTGTCCAGTTAACTAGACAAGGGGCGCTTGATGAGGTCATCATTTTAAAAGAAAAACAACTAAATTCCAAAATGCAAAAAAGCTACTTGGTATTGAAAATTGTAAATCAAGAATGAGAAACTAGCATAGAAGATACCCTATTATCCCCATTTTCAAATAAAAAGATTGCCCCATCCATTCTTAGTCTTCCAAAACAACTAGAATTTGGTGGACTGTTTTACATATTTCACCTAAACAAAAGCTTAAAACTGTGAGCTACCATACTACTGGGTAACTCAATCGCACGATCTAGTCTATAAAAAAGCTGACCCAGGGCTACTATCTGGTTGAACATCCATCGTTAGAAAAGCCATCATCGGAAAGAAAACTACCACAAAAATTTATTTCCATTTCATATCATCCTTAAAAAAGGTTTTCCATCCCATTTTGCATTTAGTTACCTTATCTTTTACGCCGGCCCTTAATACGCCACAGCCTGATTTTAGGCCGATAGTCTAAAAATAACGCCAATAAGGACCGGTGTAGAAAAGGCCGATAAGGTATTCCATTGACCCTGTCTAAGTAAGAAATTCTCATTTGGTCAATGAAATAGGAACAGGCGTGTCAAAGAATTACTGTATTTATGAAGAAATATGTACTTTAAAATTATATTCTGTGACCTCAACAAGGAAAAAGTCATTTAAAAGAGGACTTCAAAAACCACCACATACCTCGTTCAGAAGGGCACCAGTCCCGGTCAGCGTCAATGCAAGAGCTTTCATAAACTCTGAAACTAATGACGATTTGACACTCGTCAATGATTGACACAAGAAAGTGACAAGTTGATTGACACAGTTTTCGTCGATTGTACTCTAGGTAAAAGAAAACCAATGCAAATTTATACATAAAATTACCTCCTTTTGAAATTAACCCTTACAAACCAAAATAGTTTCTCCTGAAAATTCAAAAGTTTCAATTTGAAAATACAACTCTTCTTTTGAAATACAATGATTTACCTTTAAAAAGGCTTAAGATTAGCCTTTATAAATATAAAGCATTTCTTCGAAAAATAAACAAGGGGTTTCCTTAAAAAAAATAAACAGAAACAAAACATACCTTCATAAGAGGGAGATAGATGTTGACCACTTGTGCAAATTTACTCTTCAGCAGGATTGAAGCATTTTGTAAAGTTTTGCATCCATGTGACAAGAAACTAACCATTTCCTGGAAAACATGTAATTTTGTTAATAAACTCCTTATTCATACACGTTTTTTATAAGAAAAGTTCTTATAAGAACATATAACTAAAGAGAGTAAATTAGTCTCAGAATTCAGCATTGATTAGGAGTATGCTGATTTAAGCCCTTCTCAAATTAATAAATGAAAATTAAACAATAAGAACTTTTTTAAGAACATTGAAGCCTGAAAGTCGGGAAAATTATACTAGCTCTAAACAAAGGTGCGTACTTAATCAATAAATAACCCAAGTAAAGATGTATGATATCTGACAGGGCTGGACAGAGGCTGGATGTAAAATTAATTGCAAAAAAGTATTTTCTTTGTAGATACCTCTAAACTGATATCTTGCTGATTAGGTCTTCGATAAGCATGACATTGTGATATGATGTCATCCAGAATATTGTTAGCATCAGCATAAATCTTTTCATAGGAGGGTGTTGGAAGGCGGCAGAAACGATGCATTGCAGATATTGGTCCTGCTGTAGCCATTATTTACTAATCTACGAATTAAAAAAAAAAGTGAAATAGATGAAGAGTCATTCAGCTGAGCCTTTTTGAAAAGTGGTGTCCAGATATAAACCAAAAGCCTGTGACTGCCAAAATGAAAAAATTTTGGATTTTAAATTTAATCCACAAATTGATTTTCAACCTTTACCTGAAGGTAAGATAATTTTTTGTCATTGTGAACTTATAAAAATCAAACAAGAAGCTCTTTTTAAATTTTTTTTAACTTTCATTAACAAAGAACCTAATCCAACAAGCTTTATTCTAAAGCTAAATATTGCTTCTTTACAAGAATTAGAAAGTATCCTTCATGTACAAACTCTTTTGACAAATCACTAATTAGCCATTCATCATCGCTAATATATTCGATATCCTTTTGCTTTCTGTTATCTCTGGTGTGAAGAATTTTGATATTGGAACTAAGTAAATTCCAGCCATTTGGAAGAAGCCACATTCCAAGGTCAATATATAATGGCTCTTTTGACGGACCTCCACAATGCTTGTACAAGAAGTAATCTTGCCAAATGATATTAGATAGTATTGTACGTGATCTTTGGTGCATACTTTTATACCAATTGACATAGTTTGGATTAGGTGCTTGTTCAAAAATCATTGCAACTCCTATTTTGAGTAAATCCCCAAGCGGCATTCGAGCATAATCAAGTTGATTTGATAAGCTTATCATAACCTCTCTGACTTTGCTGACTTCTTTTGGGATTTCTTTGTGACCATGTTTTTGACTTGTGAGCTTCGATATCGATGAACCTTCTAATGATTTTTGTCGAAGTAGTAGATTTTCCTTCTCATGTTTGCACTCCATATATAAATTTTCAAATTTATTTTTTTCTTTATACAGAGTGATATTTTTCTCTTGGTGTTTTTTATTTGTGTCCTTTAGTACGTTATTTGTGTGCTTTAATTGTGTATTTTGCTTCCGCAATTTAATATTATGCCCCTCTAGTTTTGTGATTTTTTTCTCAAGCTCCTCAAAATTCTCTTTCAAAAATATCTTTTCTTCTTCAAATTTGCTTTGTTGCTCATCCAGTTTGGTTATTTTTGCTTTAGTATTTACCAATTCTTCTTCAATTTTACGTTTCCTATTTGCTGCTGTTTTTACATCAATTCCAAACTGTTTCTCTGCTTTCATCAGAACATTCTCTGATCTCAGTTTCTCTATTTCATATTTGCCAACTAATATTTCCTTCTCATACTTCATATCTTTGAGAGCAGCTTTCAACTCGGCATTTTCCTTGTCTCTTTGAAGGATTTTGCTTTCTAATTCCAGCTTAGAAGAGATGTTATTATCAGTTTCTTCATATTCGAAGTTTTCTTCCAACTTTACAATTAGTAACTCATCATTATTAGTCTCAACCATTTTTTAGGTTTGTAAAACTTAGTTGATTCTAAAATTAACAAGTGATACTTTTATGGACCTACCTGGTTATGCATTTAACACATATAATTGATATCTACGTGACATGACCATTAAACAATCATTCAGAACACAAATAGTGACGATTTATTAAAATTAGTCGTTTGTTTCTTATAAAAAAACGTTTAGAAACAAAACTTTCAGTCTCTTGAAATATTCTTTCATATTTAAGACTCCGTGAGCAAAAACAAACATCTATCTCATCAAAAAATTGAGTAATTTGGCTAAGTACATTGATGTATGCTTATTAATAGTGATTCTTATAGATAAAGATGCGTTTTTTGAGCTGAAAAATTATTTTTTTACAAAAATCTGCTTGAGCCATCTTTTACCTACTTTCATGCAAAAAATCAGAAAAAATTAATGATCCAATTTTTCACAAAGTCCAAAAAACGTTTTTTGGACTTTGTGAAAAATTGGATCATTAACTTTTTCTGATTTTTTGTATGAAAGTAGGGTAAAATCAAAACATTCCTATGATTCAATCCTGAGAAAAGTTGGTAACAGACGAAAAAAAACAGACAAACGAATAGATGAACGGACGAACGAACAAACACAGGTTAATTTATAGGACCTCCACCGGGGTAGGTCCAACAAGCACAGTGCATATTTGACCTACTTAAGACAAAATTTGTAGAAAGAAGATGTTTTATAGAAATTATAATTTGGGTGTACATAGGCGTAGAGATGTTTTGAGAAAAATGTAGTTAGAAGAACAAAGAAAAATATGCCTTGTGTCAAGCTTTCGGATGTACCGATAAATAGTCAGTTCAGAACTTAAATGCCAAAATGGTTTATGAAAGAATTTTTCCTTTTAAAACTCACTCAAAGTTTAGAAAAAAGAGAGAAAAACTTGTTTAGCAAATAAATCTGTTCATTTTGAAAGTCCAACAATGACGTCACACATGCAAATATTTAGCCTATACAGAAATTAAAATTACTAAATGTAGATCAGTGTAGCTGGAACCTCGATATTCCAGGATTAGAAAAAGCTATACCTGTTATCTTTTCTCTTTTAAAGAATCAACAAGCCATCAACATCGATAAATTACACACATTTCCTCAGAAACTTTTAAAATTATCTGCCATTATGACTTTATTGAAACCGTTCCAAAATCAACCAGTCGGGTAAGGTATCGGAATTCATATGGGAGTTCTTTTCCGAGATTTGTAAAATAGTCGGCAAAAAAACTTTTCCTGGGGATTTGAGGAATAAACAAAACAGTTATCATTTGTTTTTTATTTAACCCTCAATGCAAGATTGCTGCCTCATCTTTATTCGCCCGTGCGAAGACACATGCTAATCATTTTTTCTCGCGTGCTCAAGGGGAAAGGGAAAGTGATCGATATTCTTTGAAGGAAAAACGTCAGAAACAAACCCAAAGACCAAAAGATGTATTTTATTCTTGAGAATTGATCCTGTGAAGATGAAAAAATTTCTGCAATGCGTTTTTTTCGGAACGTTGAAAAACTCTAATTTTGATCTTCCTTAAGGTAAAGAGGTTGCAAGATTTGGGTTAGCGAGGCAAAAATCGCTAAAAAACAGGTAAAATTGTAATCCTCAAAAATCGAAGTTCCAGCCCCACTGTAGATAGGGTGGACTGGCCAAAATTCTCCCCTCAATTTTTCGAAACCAAACTTATTTTATTTAAAAGTCCTTACCTTTGTGAGAAAAATGAGGGGTAATTTATTAGAACTGGTTAAGTATTCCCAAAGTTATTCCATTTTCAAAACACAAAAAAAATCACCTTTCCAAAGAATCGTCTCCTTACACCATGCCAGCAATAAATAATTTTCGGAAGCACCAATATCGCGCCAAAAATGGCGGATGAAATCTAGTCTTCCGTGTGGCGGGGTGTGGGGAGTTTGCCGGTGCGGTCTGAAAATTGGCCCGATGACTGTTAAACTTTATTAGCTTATAGCTAATGAGCTGGAAATGATAGCTAAAAACAATGTATTGTAGCCTAATCTTACCCTGGGTTTACTAAAAAAACTACATTTGAAAAGATGAACCAGCTCAATAGCAACAGCCATTTGTTTCAATGTGGGTTCAGAATTTTCTGGTGCTGTGGTCAGCGCTAAGTCCCGTTTTCACCTTGACGTCAAAAAACATGCATATCTTTGGAAAGAAAATAGATACATGGATGCAGTTTTTTTTACTTGTTTCCCTGATAATTTCTGATTGGTTTAAAAAAAAGAATGAACATATTTGGATGATTTAAAGGTAGGTACTAATGCATTGAAGTTCATTTTTGTAAATTCTTCCTCGTTCCGTTCAAAAAATCCCAACGAGTGCGCACCCTACTGTCAGTATAGACTTAAACTTGTATATCAAGATTACAAAATTTCGAGTACAGGCCGATTTTACTTTCGTTTTGAGTGGTTTCATTTTCGATTTCAAGCCAACATCTTAGCAACAGGGTACTCGCCCATAGTTACAGGGGTTTGTGCAAAAAAATAAACTAAAATTTCCAAATCCCCCATTTCGATTAATGCAATGAAAAATAAAACTTTTCTATGTTTACCTTTTTTGCACCTATTCTTCAAAATGAAAATATTTAACATTTTAAGTTCTTCTTTTATTCAATGATTTTTTACGGCACTTTGTTGACAATCTAACTCTCGCATCGAATTCCCGCTTTCTTCAGTGAATTGAAGATGAGAAAAAACCTAAGCCAAGGATCACGGATTGAAACAAATATATGAAGGGTGGGATTTTACAGCCGCCCGTCATGCAAGGCACTGAAAGGCCACTGGTGCCAAAAAGAAGGGCCGTGTGAAATGTGGCAACCTCATTGGTGGAAATTTGATAAACAGCTGCGAAGGAGCGCTGGGAAGCAGTCAGTAGAATAGAGAACACTTCCGTTTTTGTTGCAGATTTCTATAAAAACTTCTCTCAGGGATTACTTGTCAATGTACATGTACACATATGTTGACTGTTGTGTCAACTTGTCAGCATTGTATTGTTGTAAAGGAAAAGATAAAAGAGGTAAGACTAGCCTAGTTTCTAATCATATAGGATAGGAGTTTAAGTTTAGACTGACTGTAGATGGGCTTTATTACATTTCAAAACAAAAGCTGAATAAAGTCTAGACAAATGATTCTACCTTTAAAGGCCTCCTTCCGTAGACCTTCATATACCTCATTTTATAATTTGCTGTTCGCATTACTGTTAGTGACTCAAATTAATGACTTTGGAGGGTCGGTGAAATGGTGGCCAAATTGACATCCCATGGTTGATCATTTTTATTTTTGATGATGCTGGAGTTTTTAATATAATTATTCAAAATGACATCCATGACAGTTAGTCACACTCAGGGTTTTCAGTAAATATTAGGAAGGTAGGAGACTGAAGGTCAGAGGTCGGCTACTAATTTAGTGATGCAGCTATGTGAGAGTCACCTGAGGGCCCACCATGCAGTTACATCAATATGCCAAAAACATTTTGTTCAACCACCTTCACTTTAAGATAAGCCACCATAGAATGGTTAAAAAGAAAAGAAAGGGGTCCAGAGAATGGTAGGTAAACATCCAGTTATCATAAGAAAACCCAGTAGAGAAATGGTAGAGAAATTCTATTGCAGATACTGTCTGTTCCAAAATTGGTCCAACCAATCGTCACTTCTCTCACTATCTCAAAAATCGCATTAGGAACTCTATTTTTCTTGATCGTGTTAACCCTGCTGAAGTCTTACTAACAATTAATTCTTTATCCTTTAACAAGTCATCTGGCCCTTATAGCATTTCCCCAAAAATTCTTCGTCTTCTAAAGTTTGACCTCTCTGGACCCCTTTCTTTTCTTTTTAACCTTTCATTTGAATCTGTTTGTTTCCCCACAATACTTAAACTCTCGAAAGTTATTCCCGTTTTCAAAAACAAAGGCTCTCCACTTGCAATATCCAATTATTTCCCTATATCTCTTCTTTCCAACATAGAGAAAATTCTTGAGAAACTTATGTACTCTCGTCTTATTACTTTCTTAGATTCTCATCGAGTATTTTTTGAGCGCCAGTTTGGTTTTCGTAGATCTCACTCAACCATCCATACCTTACTTAATATTGTTGAACGTATTTGGAAATCTCTTGATGATGGTGACTTTGTGTGTGGTGTTTTTGTTGATTTGCAAAAGGCTTTTGACACATTGATCATTCTATTCTAATTTCAAAACTGGACCACTATGGGGTTAGAGGAAAGGCTAATGACTGGTTCAGATCATATTTATCTAACAGATCCCAGTTTGTCTCTATTTCATCTAATAAATCTTCTATTAAAATAACCCCCCATGGTGTTCCAAAAGGCTCTGTTCTAGGATCTCTCTTATTTTTAATCTATTTAATGATCTTCACAATGCAATCTTTTCAAGTGAAACTTTTCATTTCGCCGATGATACCCATATTTTACATTTTAATGATGATCTTCTTTCCCTTTGCAACAGAGTCAATCGTGACCTAAGATCCCTCCAAACTTGGCTCAAAGCCAATAAAATATCCCTTAACGCTGGAAAAACTGAATTCTTAATTTTCAGACACTGTTGAAAAATTCTTCCTTTTCATAAAATTGGAGGTAAGAAAATTTTTCAAAGTTTAAATATCAAATATCTTGGCGTTTTGATTGACATGCACCTAAACTGGAAAGCCCGCACTACATCTTTATCAGCTAAACTTGCCAGAGCAAATGGTATTATATCTAAGCTCAGGCACTATGTTTCAACAAAAACCTTAGTTAACATTTATTATGCTCTTTTTCATTCTCATCTTCAGTATGGTTGCTAACTCTGGGGTCTTACTGACAATACCACCTCCAAGCCTATATTTATCCTTCAAAAGAAAGCCTTACGTCTTATTACTTTTAAAAACTCTCGATGCCCTTCTTCTCCACTCTTTTCTGATCTCAAAATTCTCAAGATCTTTGACCTTGTCAAATGCCTTAATATATCTTTTGTCCACAGATTCCTAAATAACAAATTACCCTTCTGGAGTTTTTTAACTTTATTCAGCTCGATGCTGAAGACGAAAACACTCAAAGTACCAGAGGAGCATGTTTGAAACTACTTTTTGTTCCTTCCTACAACACCCTTATCTTTGGGAACAAATCTTTCTTTCTAAGTTTTGCATAACACATTGGAACAGCATCCAGCGATCTTACCCAAATATTACCCTGAGCTAATCTGATTTCAGTTTTGTTAAATCTCTCGCCCTTACTCACTGTCTTGGGAGATAACACATTGGATGTAATAAATACCAACCAATACATGGACGTGTAATTGCGTACCAGGACTCATTTATCCCAGCATCTATTAACTGGTGGAATAAATTGCCAGCTAACATTTTGAATATGGAAGATAGGAATGAATTTAAAAGATGCAACTTCTCGTTATTTTCTAAAGAATTAGATTATTAGTTTTTTTTAAATCAAATCCAGACGTCAGGCCTCTTTTTCACTTCACTTAATCATCGGATTTCCCTGCCCTAACCTATTTTATCCAATTCATATATCTTTGCACTCTACTCACTTAATCATCTTTGAAGCAATTTTGTTTTGACGTCACTTGCCTACTTACCAAAAATATTTTTACTTTAGCTATGTCTTATGCTATGTCTCTTTATTTCTAGTTAGTTTATTAATCTTTTTAGCACAATACTGGTTTATTTTAAAATTTAATTTAATTAAATTTTAACTTTTAATTTAACTTTTGATTTAACTTTACACCATTTTAGTTTGCCTAGAACGTCAATATTATTAATTACTACTCATGACTTAAGCCTGAGGCTCAAACTTCTCATTACTACTTTGCCTCCACGTATCTTGGCATTCTCAGAACATTTTGTTTAGCCTTGTGCTTGTTACTCTTAATCTCGATAACCTAGGCTTTGTCCTCAACCAAACATACTTAGATTTTTTTAGAATTTTTAACATATTTATTATTGAATAAACATACAAACATTTTTTATTATTAAACCAATTTCATTTATCTTATTTTTGTTAATGCTTTTATATGTAGGGAGAACAAACAGTTATGTTGTTAACTACTGAAATATATAGATAGATAGATAGATAGATACTGAGCACACCCTCCCCTACCAAGAAAGGTTAGCAAACTTTCTTTTAATTTATTTTTCATTATATAACAAAATTCTTAAAAATATGTAAACATTTTCAACTAATTTACAATGTGTTATAAACGCAATCTGTACTTAGGTGGCCGCATCTTTTTGATTAGCTTGACTATAAGGCGGCCTCCTTCCATATATTTTTTGTGCATATCATCACTTGTATCTTTTCTGTAGTGTTAAATGGTAAATAAATAAATACTTAAACTTAAAATAAACTTAGGTAAAGAACTCCTTTTAATCATAACTTCTTTTCCTCTATATGAATTTTTGTGAAACTTTCAGGAGAGATACATAAAATTGTCATTAATATCATGTTCAAACATCTAAAAAATTCTCTTTAACCTTTTGAACCCGAATGCCGTACATATACGTCCTTGAGACGTCCCGAATGCCGTACATATACGCAATTTGATAGGCATGTCTTTCTCGCGCAATATCTTTGATTGGCTTGCTTTCTGATCGTTGAAAAAAGAAGAAAAAGAAAGTAGAGAGTCTAAGCTTTCCGTTGATATATAATGATGTAATGTTATGATCACGGTGTGAGTCAGCACTTTTCAAATAAAAACACTGATTCAAGATGGCGGACGGAAAAACACTGATTTCTGAGAAAAGTGAGCAATGTTTGAAAAGCCCTTGTGACCACTAGAATTGTTTTTGGATACTTATTTTTGGTATATGGCTTCAGGAGTAAGTACATATTGATAAAATACTAAAGAAATATTTAATAATAGACCTTTTTTTAAAGAGGCAACCCTATTGAATAATTATGTAGTCCAGCATAAAAACAATGATACAGCCATGCATAATTACGAGGCCCGGAAAACCCGAGTTACAAAAACTCGAGTTACAAAAACCCGAGTTACGACGAATGTGACGTCATAAGTCTCAAATTATGACGTCATAAGGGGACTTTTTAACTCGAAAAAGTTATTTACTGCTGTTTTGTAACTCGAAATATTTTTTTTAAATTTTGTTTTAGAGTTACGTAACTCGAAAATAACTTTTAAATTTTATTTTTCGAGCTACGTAACTCTAAAACGAAATTTTAAAAAAATATTTCGAGTTATGTTAAAGCGCAACCAAGTTGGCCAAAAATTCTAAAAAGCGCTTTTTTTCTTTTAGAGAGGAAGGGAATAAAATTGAAAGGGGACAGTAAACAATTTAATTTTCTGTTATTTTCTTGAGACTTATACACGTTTTTTTTTTTTATAAGGAACCTTAACTTGGCTCCGAGCCTGGAGTTCCTTATTTTGCCAGAGAGTTTCAGCTTCAAAGTTCCTTACCGAGTTCCTTAGTTACTTAACTGTTAAGTTTGGATTTGCTAAGTGTGTAGCTTCTTTATCAGCATTTTTTTTCTTTTTGACATATTGAAAGGTTTTTCTGCAATATTTTCCGTCTTTTTATTTAGGTTGTTGTAAATGTGTGCAAGTTCAAATTGAACTCTCGCTGTTTCTTAACTTGATTTTTTATTCTCAGCCTGAGCAGTTCCTTAACAATTCCTTATTTCTCAGACAATTTTCAGCCTCAAGTTCCTTATAAACGTGTTCCTTATAAAAAAATATATTCCACAATCTATATTTGTTAAATTCAAATTCATTGTCCTTTCGTTAAAAGCTAAAAACCTCGAAAAACTTCACAGGTTTTTCACAATTTTTTTAAGAAAAAACCATACGAGAACAGAAGGTTTTGAGGGCTAAAATAGTAACAATAAGTTAAGATCATTTCTTAACATTCCTCTTATGGACTCAAAAACACCTAATTTCTTAGAAAATTGCAGAAAATACTCACTTAGTGAAATAGGAACATTTTAAGAAAATTTTAAGGCTCAACAAAAAAAGCTAAAGATCCGAAGGCTTTGAATTTTTAGATGTTCTTATAGAAAACAAAATACATATTTCGTTGAAAAGATTCTCGATTGCGCAATGTACAAAAGTAATATAATGAATTGTAATCGTTTTAAAATAAATGTTTAGAAGGTTGCTTGAAATATTTTCTGATTGTTCAAAATCATGTTTATGACGCCTGCTCTTTTATCCTATTATAATTATTGTTTTGTAAATTAGATCTTTTGACAAGTTTCTATTCTAATCAGATCTATTGATTCTTCTCTCGAAAGAAATGGTGTATATTTATTAATAGTATGAATTCTAGAATTTTTGGCCGACTTGGTTTCACCTGAAGATAACTCGAAAGTTCAAATAATGTACTACAATTTCAAGTTACGTAACTCGAAAAATGAAATTTAAAATTTATTTTCGAGTTACGTAACTCTAAAACATATTAAGAAAAAAAAAATTCGAGTTACAAAACAACAGTAAAAAACTTTTTCGAGTTAAAAAGCCCACTTATGACGTCATAATTTGAGACTTGTGACGTCATATTCGTCGTAACTCGGGTTTTTGTAACTCGAGTTTTTGTAACTCGGGTTTTCCGGGCCTCCATAATTACTGTTTCATGCATATTATAATAATTATGCATGGCTATATCAATGTTTATTTTTGCTGGACTACATAATTATTCAACAGGGTGGCCTCATTAAAAAAGGTCTATTAAGTTCCCCCCACTTTTTTTTGCATAGGAAGTGAAAAATGCCAAAAAAGTGACATTGCCGAAAAGTGACGAAAAAAACATTGGTGAATGTAGAGCTACCATTTTAGTTAGAGTAATTTAATTGAACTTTCACCCAACCTTAAAGCTGCAGAATTTAATTAGCTTTTCAGGGATAGCTTATTTTTTACCACAAGATTTCTAGTTCTTGAGATATGGCACTTTTCCCAAACACTGCGTTTTCTCAAAAAAAGTTGCGTTGGGACAGCGTGAAAATATAAAAAACAGCGTGGCGGACGACCCTCGACATGGCCCGAGAATTCTCGGGCCAAAACTTTTATTGGAATTCGCGTAAAGCCCGAGTATGGCCCGAGCTAGCCCGAGAATTCGGGCCGTGTTCGGGCCACACGCGGGCCACGCACGGGCCACACTCGGGCCAATTTTTGAAAACATGATTTAAACAGGCGTGTAATTTCAGGACTGAATTTTTTTAACATTTTCTTTGAGAAAAACTTGGTTTCTCTTATATAATTATATTAAATATATGAATGTTGTAAATTCATATAAATATTAAATGTCTTATTTGGTATGAAAACATTGTTATAAATATACTTAGGGTGGAAATATTTGCTAGTAAACTGGTCCTGGTTTTAAACTGAAGCGTGTCCACGGGAAGCTCGTAAAAGTTGTTTTGAGCGATATAAACAAAACAGACAAATCTTATTTTGTACTACGGTATTTTGTTTGACTGGACATGCTGAATCAATTTAACATTTAACGGAAAGAGTTATATCTGATCACCCAAAGTTACCTTCATTTTTTTATTTTTCATTTTTTTATTTTTTTATCCACGGATCGCTGATAGTCACCTTTCCGGGGGTTTTGTTGTTTGGAATTGATTAACTAACAGTTAGGTAGGGTCAGGGTTGCTAGTAACGGCTTGTCACTGCGCCAGGTGCATACTCGGCGCCTTGGGCCCCGCAGGGTTGCTAGTAACGGCTCGAATTTCAGTCAGGTTTAGGTACTTTTACCCAGGCGAACCCGAAAAAAATTTTTGTTTCCGGTCCACCGGCCGGGTGAAAATTTATTTCGTCGTAACCGGGCCGCATTTTTTTTCGACATCATCGTTAGGGTTAGGGTTAGTTTGTTTGTTTGTTTGTTTGTTTGAAAAATTTTCGTGAATCAGTTTTTGAGGCGTGTGATTTATCGCACATGATATTTTATATTCTACTGTAAAATGCACGCCTGGAAATCACTTGGAATGAAGGTTTTATCCTGATCATTGTTATAGAAATGAAATTTTATTCATCTCAAACTAAACCCTGCATTGTTTTTGTTGATTCTTGGTTGCAACTCAACTTTTAGGAATGTTTTTTTTTAATATACAACTTGGTTGTTATAAAAGAATCGTGCTGATTTGTGAGTAAAATAAATAGAAACATTCACAAAGTGGGGACTTTTCAGTAAGTAAACAGCTTTGTTTTTATAAAAGGAATCATGCTGACTTGTGAGTAAAATAAAAAGAAACATTCATAAAGTGAGGATTTAAAAAATTGGGGAAATGTTTCTCTCACTCTACTTTTTTCTCAAAAAAGTTCCCTTCGTTATCACAGTTTGGAGCCTTTAGCAATTGAAGATAAATATTCAAAATGAAAGAGAGTGTCCAGTTATTAGAGATTGTAACACAATTGAAAATATAAACGATGAAAATTAAGTATTTGAATAATCGCACACCTAGACCACTATAAATCAAAATCTAGGGGTGTGATGATCACACGTGAATTTTTCTTATGCCGAAGCCTGTAGCGGTGTCAAGTTACTACAGATTTAAGGTAAAGAACACCATCATTTTAACTTCACGAGTGCTTTTAAAAATCGAGTTTTGGAATCGAAATTTAGCAAAAAAAATTTTTTTGCGGCCGGCCGGGTGAGTGTTTTTTTTGTCACCCGGTGGACCGGAAACAAAAATATTTTTAGGGTTCGCCCCATATTATAATAACATTACCCCCGTCTTTTGCCAGTTCGGTATAATATGTTATGAATTGCGTGATTTTGCTGTGCGGCGATGGCTCAACTGATAGAGCGCTGGCTTCCGAATCAGAAGGTCTTTCTTTGGTGGTGGTTCGAATCCCACTCGGTGCGAAAATTAGGTTGGTCGAAATTGATGGACAAATGATTGACAGGTATGAAAACTCAGTCAGAAATGAGAAACTAAGTCTCAGAAACTCAGACAGTCAGAAAAGAGAAAGACAGGATCAGAGATAAGAAAATAAAATAAAAACATGAAGGTACTTTGGGCGATCCGATGTAACTCTTTCCACATTTAACATGGCCCGAACATGGCCCGAATGACTCGGGTCATGTTCGGGCCAAAAGAATTGATAGGGTCTCTCGGCCCGAACATGGCCCGAAGAGGCCCGAGAATTCTCGGGCCATGTCGAGGGCCATGTCGAGGGTCGTCGTGGCGGAAAGGTTAAAGGAAAGAAAACAAGCAACATGCTGAATGGACCTACCTGTTGATCAAAATCAGATAAAAGTAGGTGTTCTACATTTTACTATTGGTATTGAGCAAACACAATAAGTTTTAGAACAATGCAAAAACGTCTGATTTATTTTCTTTTATCATTGTGTAACTTGGTCGTCTTTTTTTGAAAATTTTATGACGAAAAAAAAATTTTCCGAGAAAAATTACTTCAACCACATTTTAAGGTACCTTGCACTCTATCTTTCTGACAAAAATCAGGAAAAACTAATAAAGCAATTTTGCACCAAGTCCAAAAAACCTTATTTTTAGGTAGTTTTTGGCCCAAATTTACCCCAATTTTTTTTTTCAAAATCGGGCTCCATCACTTTTTAGGCATTGCTATTTTATATCATTGTGCAAAAATGAAAAAAAAATAATGAGCCGATCCCGAGAAAAGCTGCTAACAGGAAAATGGTAAAGGGAATTTCCACAAAAAAACGAAAATCCGTATTTTACGACGAAAAAAAATTTTCTGAGAAAAATTACTTCAGCCACATTTTAGGGTACCTTGCACTCTATCTTTCTGCCAAAAATCAGGAAAAACTAATGAAGCAATTTTGCACAAAGTCCAAAAAACCTTATTTTTAGGTAGTTTTTGGCCCAAATTTGCCCCCCAAAATTTTTTTTCAAAAATCGGGCGCCGTCACTTTTCAGGCATTGCTATTTTGTATCATTGTGCAAAAAATTAAAAACAACTAATGAGCCAATCCCGAGAAAAGCTGCTAACAGGAAAATGGTAAAAGGGAATTTCCCCAAAAAAGCGAAAATCCGTATTTGACGACGAAAAAAAATTTTCCGAGAAAAATTACTTCAGTCACATTTTAGGGTACCTTGAACTCTATCTTTCTGCCAAAAATCAGGAAAAACTAATGAAGCAATTTTGCACCAAGTCCAAAAAACCTTATTTTTAGGTAGTTTTTGGCCCAAATTTGCGAAAATCCGTATTTGACGACGAAAAAAATTTTCCGAGAAAAATTACTTCAGCCACATTTTAGGCTACCTTGCACTCTATCTTTCTGCCAAAAATCAGGAAAAACTAATGAAGCAATTTTGCACAAAGTCCAAAAAACCTTATTTTTAGGTAGTTTTTGGCCCAAATTTGCCCCCCAAAAATTTTTTTCAAAAATCGGGCTCCGTCACTTTTCAGGCATTGCCATTTTGTATCATTGTGCAAAAAATTAAAAAAAACTAATGAGCCAATCCCGAGAAAAGCTTGTAACCGACGAACGGACAACGGTCAAATTAAAGGACCTCCCGGTAGGTCCAAAAATGGCAATGTTTACATTTCCGTAACCTTCCACAGTACTAAAGTGAGCATTTTTACCTACCGCCTCTACAGTGGAGATGGCGAAACTGTTAACCAGACGGTGTCAATCGAACAACTTCGAACAAAAATCGCAATCGAACCAATCGAACGTAATCGAATGCGATCGAATAATTGCGATTCGATTGTCGAACGTAATCGAATCTGTCGAACGGCCGATTCCTGGGTACTATTCGATTGTGTTCGATTGCGTTCAAGTAATGTTCGATTGATAGTTGACTATGTTCGATTGGTTCAATTGATTGTCAATTATATTGGATTAATGTTCGATTACGATTATGTTCGATGAGTTTGATTGCGATTAAATCAAATTGGATCACTCTGTTAGAGCTTTTTAGCGTGGGCGGCCGAGGGCTTAAGTACCATACCAAAGCGAATAAAATCTAATACAATCGAATACAATCGAACGTAATCGAATACAATCGAACGTAATCGAAGCAATCGAATACAATCGAACGTAATCGAACAGTAAATCCTGGGTAATATTCGATTGCGATTCGATTGCGTTCGACAATCGAATTTCAATTATTCAATTGCGTTCAATTGCGTTCGATTGATTCGGCGTTCGATTCGTTCGATTGACACCGTCTGGTGTTAAACAGTGTATTGAAAAAAAACAATGAAGAAAGGACAATGCTGAGCTAGCCTATCTGCCTATCTTCATAAAACGAAAAACAAAAGACAGGGAATGAATATATTATCATGCTTACCAGGCTACTACCAGTGGTTTCATGTAATGTCTATTTGTCAGGTCAAATTGGTCAAACTAAAAGGAAAGCAGACATACTCACACACTCACACCTACTCCGTACTCACATCAGGTTTGTTTTCTTTTTGTAGTAAGAGCCGACTGCACCAGACTTACCTCTTTGCGGACTACAACACTTTCACTTTCAAAACATTTTGCGGGCTTTTTTGTCTCGATGTTTTATGGTGGGAACGAAGAAACAAGTAAGAAAATTTGTGAATAAGCGAGAAAAGAATTCACTAGCCTTTTGATTTAGCCTCACTTTGATGGGGAAGCATGGATCCTTCTCGAAAATTCTTCGCTATTCGAGGTGTTGTGTTTTTAGTTTACAAGAGCTCTGGCGTTTGACAGAAGGATTTGTTGTTTTACGTTGAAAACTGACAAAGATTCGCCGTAATGTCGTCCCTAAATCCAATCAATGTATTGCATGCAGGTATATTTCATATATTTTTTCAGAATCATGATAGGAAGAGACATATCTGGATACTATATTATAGACAAGTTCAAGTAGTAGACAGGCAGCTGACGACATCTAAAATCTGGACGACTTTGGGACAAACGTCGAGTTGATTTTTCTTGTTCCCATATATCTACTGATCCTAAAAATTTTACTCGGCGTCCGAAAATTTATTTAACGGACATGTCCGGTAGTAATTTGTCAAATGATGACGTCACCCTCAAAAGTGAAAATTTGATTTCAGCATATAATAATGATATATATACCATTCGACGCATTTTTCGACCTAGATTCTAAATCACATCAGTCTCAATAGGTAAAAATTTAGATTTCAAAAGTTATGACTTAAATTTGACATGTGATTTTGGTCAATCATGACCCTCTCACCCCCTAAAAATGTCAAATTTCAACGTCATCAAATCGAAAAACAATTTACACCATTCGAAAGCTCGTCAAAAACTATATAGAAGACAATTAAACGGGTATATTCGATTTCTCAGCCTAACTCGAGAAAATTGAGATCGTAATTCCTTATAAAATGAGGCATTTTTTCAAAAATGACGTCATAGAAGAGCTAGGGACCTCAATAACTTTTCATATACAAATTTTTACTTGTTAAGATTGATGTGATTTTAAATCTACATAAGAAAACGCTTCGAATGGTATGTAAAACTTTGAAATTTTGCAACATCAATTTTTCACTTTTGCTTGTGACGTCATCAATTAATAAATTATTCTCGGACACGTCCGGTAAAGATTTTTAAACACGCCGAGTAAATTTTTCTGACTCTCTAAACTATAAAGATTTCTAAATAAGTACTCAATATTTGTCCCTCGAATTTTCACTGATTCACTTTTTTTGATGTCATCAGCTGCCTGTCTATAGCTGATCTGGGCTGGGCACACCCTAAAAAAAGGCAATCTGTCATACACCCGCTTCTCACACACCCACTGGGGCCCCTTCCCATTGGAAAAATTAGACAAAATATCATCCCCAGTAGAAAATTATACTCTAAATTTTGTCCCCGCTGAAAATAATCAGATAGGAAAACCGTCACTGCGAGATTTTGTGTTATGTTTTCCGTCCCCACTGAATTCTCTGGCTCAAACATGGAATGAACCCCCCCCCCCTGCGGGCTGGGGGCTGGATTTTTTTTTAATCTTAGGAGGTACCTATGATCTCTTTTATACAGTATCACATGCGTTTGGTTTGGGAACGTGAAACAGGAACTTATCAATATATCTCAAGAACTAACAGATTTTTTGAAGTTCTGTAAAAAGGTCCAAGTTCCTGAATAGTTTTACAATGTTCTGTGAAAAAAATCATAACCATCAGGCAAATACTCGTTCATCTATTTAAGATTGAAGACAAAAATTTGCGAAGAAAAATAAACCTTGAGCACAAAAAATGCTTTTTTAAACACTTTTTTCCACCGAAAAACAAATAACTGAAAACATAATATGCTTTGTCTTTAAGAACAAATTTTTAAAAGGCTTTTGTTGTTCTGTAAATATTTCTTTTTGGATTAAGAAATTCCATATTTTATTGTTCTAATGATTAGGGGCCGTCGACATTCGACTTTCGAATTTTTTAACGGCATTTGGCCGTTATGGTTCTGACCCCCTCCCCCCTCTACGTTAACGGCCATCAAATTCTCTAAAGTTAAAAAATTGTCAAAAATCGATGAAACTCTAAATTTTCTCCTTCACTTTCATCATTGTTTCGTCAGCCATCTTTAATATCGCTACGGCTTCGCTCAGTTTACATTTTAAAAATAACGCAGATAATTTCTAAACTTTTTTCCGAAAGTTGCGCGAATTAATTATCTCTGTAATCATAATCAAAAGAATAGCGGCATTTCTAAAATTATTCTAAAAAATAGCGAAGTGAATACTTTAGGTATGTCTGGTATGTGACTTTAGCAGATCTT
Organism: Clytia hemisphaerica; assembly: GCF_902728285.1. Lineage (NCBI taxonomy): Eukaryota > Metazoa > Cnidaria > Hydrozoa > Leptothecata > Clytiidae > Clytia > Clytia hemisphaerica. Next base: position 390,589 of record NW_027103774.1, on the reverse strand, counting down.
AGTTGATAAAAGGAGGAAAAGAAATATGGAAAGTAACATTTGTATGAAATAAACGTCTCAAAAATCAATATTTTCTGGTGAAAAGAATTGATATGTGGTGAGTTGACCCCTTAAGAGATTTTCGACCTTCCCTTAACGGCACATGGTCGACCCCCTCCCCCCCTTAATGGCCAAATGCCGTTAAAAAATTTGAAAGTCGAATGTCGACGGCCCCTTATAATATTTATTTATACAGTCTGGGAAATCCTCTCAATTGCACGTTTATGTTCCGAGGCCGTAAGCGCGCAATTGCACGGTTATCAAAATGGCAGAATTTTAATTACACGCTTATCGAAATTGTTCTGAAACGGGCGGTAAGCGTGCAATTGCACCCTTTATTATTCTGACACGCAATTCCTTCCGAAAGCTCTATTGAATTTCAAAAGCCTAGGGCAGTTTTACTCAAAATTTATCGTAGAAGAAGATTCCGTAAAAATGGATTGCCCGTTAAACCATGCCTTCGCCCGAATTAGAGAATTCTGAACCCCTTGAAATCCCTAAGCAATCTCAACCGGGCGGGAGCGGGCGTAAATTATAACCATGCAATTGCGCGCTTACGCCCTCGGAACATAAGCGTGCAATTGAGAGGATTTCCCAGACTGTTATAAGATGCTTTGTTGTCTTTTTAATCTTTGTGTAAACTTGCATATGTTTTGTATACTTTCCAACCAAATCCAATCACGACTTTTTCTTTCCTGTATTTTTGCATGCAGATAGAAAGGCGAAAAGGTCTATTTATAGAGAGGTTGAAACTGTTTTTCTTTGCTTTAGTGGCCAGAGAGGAATAATCCTTTTTCACACAGTGATTCAAGCTTTCATATTATTCCTTTCTCTAAAGAAGGGTGTTGGAATTAGACAAGGAATGTCGATATTAGACTAACTTACGGTAGTTTGTATAACTGTTATATAAATAACCGTTAGAAACTATCTTCAAGCATAAATCAGTGGCACAGTGGTTACAGCGTTGGATTTGTGATCATCAGAACTTTTAGTGGGTTCGAATCCCACCGCTGGCAATCTTTTGGAAAATCATTCAAAAAAACATAGAAAATGACTCACAGAAAGATACAATGTACAATGCTGCTACTCAAACACTCAGAACAAATTTTCAAATTTGAAATTTTCAACCGACATGCTAAAGCTCTGAAAGTCAGAAAATGTTCAACGTCTGGAAGGTTTGGACACACAAAACACAACATTTGAAAGTCCTATCATAAAAAGTCATTTTCTGCAGCTATTGGATCAAACACAGAACACAACTTTTACAAGTCCTATCAAGTTCTTTGAGAATAAATTAAACTAGCCTGGATGATTCTTTGGACTGAAGGACATATTCCATTGACCAATCAGATTCATTCTTTACTTTGTTCACCACTACAGAATTTTGGACGTTTATTTGTGACAAACTTTCACCAAAAATATCAATTTTAGAGAAGTTCATTTCATGCCAAAACTTTTCCATGTTTCTTTTTGATTACATTATTCTTGTCACCGTTTTGAAAACCAAAACAAACAGCCGGTTGTTGGGTTCCCTTTGTTAGACAGTCTACATAATGTCTACTTTAGGCGTACAAACTTTCGCAAGGTCAAAAGATCGCGAAGTACGACATTTACTTTCGCGAATTTGCGGGAAAAGTTATTATAAAAGATATTTATTACGATTTTGAGGTTTTATTGATTTCCAATATTTTTGAGAATTTTTCCCACGCTTATTAAACTTTCACAAATTAAGTTAAGAATTTTCAAAGACATTTACTTTCACGAAAAAGGCCAAAATTCGCGAAAGTTTGTCTGCCTAAAGTATTTGATTTGTAGTTTTTTTAATGGGTACACATTATGTGATGGGAGCCTAAAACATTTCAATACACATCAAGTAAATAATTTTTTATGATGGACAGCATGGTATTTTGGGGTATCCAGGTTGTATTGATCAGATTTGATCGGTCTTCGAAAGTTTGAAAACTTTCAACAAAATTTTCACCTAATAGAATGAAACGAGATGATATTTATATTGTAGAATTAGCTTCGAAAGACTTGAGATTTGTTCTATTTTTTACTTTTTAGAATAGTGTCAGTTCATTGACCAGAACCAATAAAAGCTCATACATTTTTCTCTACTTCCAGGTGCTGAAGAAGAGAGAGCAGAAACTGCTCGCCTCTCTTCCTTTGTTGGGGCTATTGCCATTGGAGACCTTGTCAAAACAACCCTTGGTCCAAAAGGGATGGATAAAATTCTTTATTCAATGGGTCAAGAAGGAAAAGGTGGACAAAGCATCCAAGTTACTAACGATGGTGCAACAATCTTGAGATCAGTTGGTGTTGATAATCCAGCAGCTAAAGTTTTGGTTGATATTTCAAAAGTTCAAGACCAAGAGGTTTGTACAGTGTCATTTTGGATAAAAAAGTGCTTATCATCAAATTTCTCTCACTCTATCATTTTGTGAAAGGCATATTTTAATCAGTTTGATTGAGTTTATGATGAAATAATTTTAACGATTCTTTCTGTTTTCTTTCAATTATTGAAATATTTTGAATTGCCATTTTGTCTGCTTTTCTTTCAAGTTGTTCTTACTTATTCAACAGTGCTGTAAAAATAGTTACAAATATTAATTAATTCAAAACTAAAAAAACAAAACACTCAGATATACCTTTCTTACTTTTAAACAAAGTTTGGAAACAGTCCCAGCAAATATCAGATTTTTTTTAATCCACCAAGGAGTTATATTTTTAGTCTTTGAGATTAATTAATCCTAAGCTTGGTCTGCTCAGAAGTCAAAGGTAACATGCCTTGGGGCTGTCCATATAGTACATACGCAAAGATTTTCCAAATATTTGACACCCCTTCCCCCCTTGTACACAGAGAACAATAGAAATGACATCATTTAAACAATAGACATATGCTTTTGCTAAACCCCCTCTCCCCTTCACTGCGTACATACTATATAGATGGCCCCCTTCTTCTCTAGTATTGAGTAAGTTCAACTTTGGCGCCTTTCTAAAGTGAGGAACCTTCCCCTTAGAAGTATTGAATTTAGCGCCAATAGCTTCAAATGATGTTTTTTTCTTGCATTCTAGGTTGGTGATGGCACAACCAGCGTTGCTGTCTTGGCTTGTGAATTACTGAGAGAGGCTGAGAAGCTTATCTCACAAAAAATTCATCCACAAACCATCATTGCAGGATGGAGAAAAGCTTCCAAAACTGCTGCTGCTGCATTAGAAAACGTTGCTAAAGACAACAGTGCTGATTCCGAAAAATTTAGAAATGACTTGATGAATATTGCTCGTACCACTTTGAGCTCTAAAATTTTAACCCAACACAGAGAACATTTTACTGAACTTGCTGTAAATGCTGTCATGAGATTGAAAGGCAGTGGTAATTTGGAAGCTATTCAAATCATCAAGAAATTAGGCGGCAGCTTAGATGATTCTTTCCTCGATGAAGGATTCCTCTTAGATAAAAAGATTGGAAACAATCAACCAAAAAGAATTGAGAATGCCACAATTCTCATTGGCAACACTGCTATGGATGCTGACAAAATCAAGGTCTTTGGTTCACGAGTACGTGTCGATTCAGTTGCCAAAGTAGCTGAACTCGAATTGGCTGAGAAAGAAAAGATGAAAGATAAAGTCAACCTTATCTTGAACCACGGAGTCAACTGTTTTATCAACCGTCAACTGATTTACAATTACCCTGAACAACTCTTTGCTGATGCAGGTGTGATGGCTATTGAACATGCTGATTTTGAAGGTGTCGAACGACTTGCTTTGGTTACCGGTGGTGAAATTGTCTCCACCTTCCACAACCCAGAAATGGTCAAAGTTGGAAAGTGCAAACTCATCGAAGAAGTTATTATTGGTGAAGATCGTTTGATTCACTTCTCAGGAGTCGAAATGGGAGAAGCATGTAGTGTTGTTTTACGTGGTGCTACTAAGCAAATCTTGGACGAAGCTGATCGATCTCTCCACGATGCTTTGTGTGTTCTTCAACAAACCGTCAAAGAAACCAGAATCGTCTTCGGTGGAGGCTGCTCTGAAATGGTCATGGCAAATGCTGTCAGTAAATTAGCTCAAGAAACCCCCGGCAAAGAATCCATGGCTATTGATGCTTTCGCAAATGCTCTCCGACAACTACCAACCATCATTGCTGACAATGCTGGTTACGATAGCTCTGAGTTGATCTCACAATTGAGAGCTGCTCATACTACCGGTAACTCAACAGCTGGTTTGGATATGAATCAAGGAGAAATCGGGGACATGGTTGAACTGGGAATCACAGAATCCTTCAAAGTGAAATATCGTGTTCTCACAGCTGCTGCTGAAGCAGCTGAAATGATCTTACGTGTTGATGACATCATCAAGGCTCCACCACGACCAAGAGGCTCAGACCGATGCGGTTAATTTCATTTAATGAACATAATAAGAATGCTTTCATGTTTGGAGTACATCCAGAAGGCTTCCAGTCATCTGTGAGGACATATATCATCATTCAGCATCATTCCTGGGAAAGCCTTTTTTACCTCAAATTATAATTTATTCAGTTCAATCGACTCTTTATGCAAAATTTTAAAAATTCATGGACAGTCTAAAAATATATACATCAAACGAGAACAATTTTCTTCTCAGCTCAAGACAGAGTATTTTATTTATGTGTAAATCAAATTTGAAATACCATCACAGAACTGTCTTTTCCATTATATTAAATTTAGGAGTCCTGGGTATATCGCTTTACATTTTAACAATGGAATAATCTTAACACTGTGTGGATGGGAAAGATTTGTAAGGATAAGATCTTCCTAAAAAGAATTTTAAATGTCAATATGATTTTTGTGGATTTTGAGTTGTTTTTTTTTTCAAAGAAAATCTCAAAATCTTAAGCCTGAATGCCTCATCTTCTTGTAAATCTTATTCAACAATATCTTCGCAGCGATAGTAATGTTCACGATCTTATCTTTTTGTTTCTCGTTTAGATTTCAAATAAAAAGAAAAAGTAAAAAAAGAAACAAAACAGAAAGAATGAGTGATTCAAGTCATTTATCATGTGGTCGTGATTTCCATGCTGTTCCTGATATTCGGTTGGTGTTAAACAATGCTTCAAGCGCTGGCTTTGATTTCATATGTGCTCCTATAGCTCATCCAAGATATCGTCGAGAACTGGTTGACAAAAGTGGTCCTGTCCGACCTGGTGCTTTTACTCGGACTGACCTTCTTCTTCCTGGGTCCGATTGGAGTAGTTTGGTGGTTGGTAAAATCTCACCCTGGATTGATCTAGATTCACCCTGTGAAGTCACCAGGAAAAACAGCTCACTTGCTATACAACAAGAATTGAATTTTGCTACCCATCTCAGCATGCCTGCCATCTTGATGAAACTTCGTGGTATGGAGAATGCAAACTTGGCCCACGTCATCAATAATACAATCCATGGTACACATGTCCAACAAATCTGGCTCCAAGTTCCCATTTGTAACCCGAAAAGTCTGGTTGATCACAGTTTGATTCAAAGTACCAAAGAAAATTGTTGTGAAGTTGCTGTTGAACGAAATGTGAATGACACTTGGGAATGGTGGAACCAGGTTCGAAATCTGTGTGATAACAATCGTAAGCTAGCTCCTGTACTAATTCTTAATTCCAAGTCCATCACTTTAGATGATATAGCCAAACGTTGGATGGGTGAACCATTGAAAGCGATCGTCCTTCCTTCCAATATTTTCTTGTCCAATAAAATGGGTTATCCAGTTCTCAGCAAAGATCTTCAGAATGTCGTTTCTGCCTTTTTTAAACAAAACGTACAATTCATCATTTCGGGTGCCCCTCTTCACAAAAATATTGTCTACTATTATCAATATTTGGATCATTTGTATAAGAAACGCCAGACTGACTTTGTCGAGCAGTTCTCGAAAGGTTACGAAGATTACTTACAAACGCCATTACAGCCTTTGATGGATAACCTGGAATCTCAAACTTATGAAGTTTTCGAGAAAGACCCGGTCAAATATCAAGAGTATCAAAACGCAGTCCACAAAGCTCTCCTCGACCGTGTGCCGGATGATAAAGTTGATGAGATGGTGACCACTATTATGGTGGTTGGGGCGGGACGAGGCCCCTTGGTTCGCGCTTCTTTCAATGCCGCCCGTGATGCAGGGCGTAAAGTCAAAATGTACGCTGTAGAGAAGAATCCGAACGCCATCGTCACATTAGAGACACTGAATAAGGAGGAATGGAATAATACCGTGACCGTTGTTTCATGTGATATGCGTCATTACAAAGCACCGGAGAAAGCCGATATTTTGGTTAGTGAACTTCTAGGTTCGTTTAGTGATAACGAACTATCTCCAGAATGTATTGATGGTGCTCAACGCTTTCTAAAGGAAGACGGTATTAGTATCCCGTGTTCCTACACGTCTTATGCTACACCTTTATCCGCTGCTAAACTTCATTCGGAAGTTGCCGGTACCGCTGAAGTCGGGAAAATCCCTGATGCGCCGTTCGAAGCACCATACGTAGTCCGTCTACAAAACGTTACGTACCTCGATACACCGAAGCCCGTTTTCACATTCGATCATCCGAACTTCAAAGACGACCCTATAGACAATGAACGATATATCAAGTTAGAATTCCAATCTAAGGAATCAACAATGATTCACGGTGTCGCTGGTTTTTTCGATATGGTCCTTTACAAAGATGTGGTACTCAGCATCGTCCCTGAAACAGCATCGCCGGGGATGTTCAGTTGGTTTCCAGCATATTTCCCGATCAAGAAGCCGATTTATTGTCCTAAAGGCGGTACCATCACTCTCCATTTCTGGCGCAAAGTGTCGAAGACGAAAGTATGGTATGAGTGGTGTTATACTTCACCTACACACACTGCTATCCATAACCCAAACGGACGCTCGTATTGGATTGGAATCGTTTAGACTGTTTTCTTCGTTTGTATTGATTTTTTTTTCGTAAAAGAAATTATGAATAAGTTCTTAGTCTCGATATCTCTGTTTTGCGCTCAACGCAATTTTCTGACTTACCAATTTCGATGTGATTCTTCAGTTGGATGTCTGTTATGGTTTAATGTTTCGTAATTATCCAGTCTTCTAATAACTCATTTTAACCTACTGCTGTTTCTGTGTATTGAGGCACTTTCTATGCTAATTTATATTCATTTTTAGTGGTATAAAAATAAGAAAATACAATCCTACAGCACAATGCCCTCGATTAAGGTAAGACTTTCGTAAGATCATTTTTCGGAATTTGATATTAATAAGATAATATGCTCGTTCATTCAGGTGGTCCTTACAGTTGGCTCTCTTTCTAATTCGATCTACAAGGGAACAAAAAAAATTTTCGAACCACAGAAATCTAGCTGAAGGGATATTTATAGTTCTATATTTATAGAATATTTTAGTTCGGATTGCAGAGAGATTCAAATAATAGAGGTTCCAATTAGAGTGAGCTGACTGTATATTGTGTCAAAGTCATAGACGCCACTGGTTTTTCTAAACAGATAAAAAATTCATTTCGGTTTACTTTACTACCAAGCAAATTACCAGGATTTGGAGCTGCTACCGTTTTTAATCAAAAGATTGAGTTTCAGAATGTGCCTTAGGCTCGAAAAAAGCAGACAGGAGGTCTGGGGCCTTGTAAACAGCTCAACTGGTCCAGGACAGTCCTGGTGTGGTCTATGGGGCAAAACCCCAAGAAAATTATGCCTTTTTGCGGAATTAAGTGCTATAATATGAAATATTTGAAGACATTTTTCACTCATTTACCTTTTTCCATAGCTAATTTTATTTTTCATAAAGATTGAGTTCCAAAACTCAATTAAAGATTCAGTTTCTGCTACCGTTATCCGGTAGCAGAAAGCCCCTGGAAATATGCCTGACTACACTGTAGCGCCTCACTAAGAGAAAATAAATATCTTCGAATAAGGGGGAGATTCGAATTACAGAGAGTATCAATGTTTAGTTCGAATTACAGAGGTTCGAAATAGTTTACTGTATTTGTGATNTACTTTTCGGTATTCAATCAATTCACGCTCAGAAACTTTCAACCAATCAAAATTTAACTGTGAGGCGGGAAATGATCCAATCAGAATCCTGAAGATAAAGACTTACAGCCAATCAGAATTTGTTAGCAAGCGGTATTCATCCAATCAGATTCGCGTAACACGAAAGCGAAAGTGAAAGTAAAGGCAGAAATATATTCTTTTTTTCAAAGTGATTTGCATATATTAGAACAGAAAGAAACGCCAATTTGTCAAGACTTGTCAACCGCCTGAAGGCGGTTTTTTACCGTCGTGTTTTTGTTTGCTTAGTCTGGGAGGTTGAAAAGTTGAAATCGAAAGTGAAATCGTGCTTGAGTTACCATCTTTAATTTTTATTTTTTGGTGGCTGAATATTAGGGAGATAACCACTTAAATATCTAAGAGATATCCTGCGTGTACGGTGGCCCAGAGAGGTATGGGTGGATGGTACGGTGGCTTAGAAAAAGTTCAGCGTGTTAGCTAGGATGCAAGCGTTTTGATTTCAGAGGTAGTCTTTCTTTTTAGATGTACTTCTTGGAGTAATTTTGAATTATAACTTCTTTCGGTCCTATGCAATTATTTTCGACATTGTTAGTTATTGCATTTTACATGTCTGTTTTTCATGTTTTATGAAGTATCATACATGATTTGGTGATGGATGTTGTTCTGTTGACTGCTGAAGAAAGTGTTAATTGCTCTTTAAAACAGCGGTCGCACCAGTTTGCTCTGAAGCAAACTGTGACCTAGTTTAAAACCACCTTATTTTTTGTTGAGTATTGCCTAAATTTATCGCAAAAATACACATTTCAACATTAATCTTAAAATCTCTTTTATTGTTTTAGCATTCCTGGGGCTCAGCGCTGAAAGGAAAATAAGCGGGTGGAACTGCCCTCGTAGTTTAATCTCGGGATTGAAAAAACCTGGAGAAAACCTTTTCCGTACATATAATGTAGCTAAGGAATTTTAAAACACGGCATTTAAAGTGAAACAAGATGGCGGAAAAGTAGTGATTGGTGGTTTTTGTAATTAGACAGCATGACAAAGGTTTGTTATATTTTAGCATAACAAAGACAAACTCAGGAGGTAAGGTAAATTGCGTTTTTGACTGCTTTTAACCATTTTTCTAATAAAGAACATCTTCAAACTTGACTTCACTGACTTTTAAAAGTCAAGGATAGGAATGATGGGGATCCCTTTCTGTCACCTTTCGAACTAATTTTCTTTCCATTTAACAGCAAAATAAACATTTAAAACCAAAGAACCACTGTTTAGATACGGCAATTTGATCAACTTCAGATTCTAAGTCAGTGTTTTGGCTTCCAATAAAGTTTTTGCTGTTCACTGCTAGGGTATACCATTTTGAAACAGCATTTTTCGCAGTTCTAGCTACCAAACCGAGAAAATTTTTGTGGCTTTAAGCCAAACCCTTTTTGCGACTTTTAAGGTCATTTTGACAAAATCATCGGTTTGAAGATGTGATCAGTTGGGTGTTTAAGATAAAAACAGCAATTAATGCTCTTTTCCGTAAAATTTTATTACCGAAAACGGCAATTTTTTCAACATTGGAATGCTGAATCAGCAGATAAATAAAAAAAGTAATTAAATGAAAATTGCCATTTTCGGCAATTATTGCTGTTTTTGGAAAGAAAAGTTGATTTTATTATTGAACACATGGTATTTGACACCCTTGCAATAAGTAGGCCTACTGTGCCTCGTTTAGTTTTGTTTTCAACTGTTTTTTGTTGGAAATGCAGATAGCAAAATCGAGTCATATGTAAACAAACTTAAAACATGGGTTTTGTTATCTCTTTCTGGCTGTGTTTCAGCATCAATGCAGGATCTTTTTACTGTACATATCATTTTGGGACTTTCATGCTACTGTATTTAGCAACGAAAAATTGAAAAAATCACTTTTAAAAATCCGAAAAACCTTTTTCTCAATGCAATTTTACAATTTTCAAATACCTCTGACATCTTTGCCCTTACAAGGACAACACATTTTGCTGATACAGCATTTCATCATTGAAAATTGCTGTTTTCGGAAATAATTGCCGAAAAGGGTAATAATTGCCGTTTTTATCTTAAACACCCAACTGGTTATTGATTTTTTTTATTGAATAGCTATCGATCAGTTATTGAATGCTCGTTGTTTACAATGATCAACAATCAACATGCATGACTTGGCAGTAAAAGTAGAAGAAAAAAGGGACCTCTCGCTTAAAAATGATAACAAGACACTCACTTCATAGAGCCTGAACCTTTCATGTCAAAAAAGTCCCAAAAATACTGAAAACACTTTGTCTTAAGTACTTTTTCTGAACCTTTCATGCTTTTTGGGGGTGTTTTTGGCAAAAATCATTTCCCAGAAACACCTTACCTCTCGAGGTGATGTGTTTTTCAGCATTTCCTGTGTTCCTGGGATTTCCATAAATCAACTCTCAATTTTCTCCATAAAATCCAAGCCAAAGTGCACGGTTAGTGTAAAACGCAGGTCACAGGTCACAGGTCGCAGGTCACAGGTCACAGGTCAGTGATGACAGGTTGACTCTAATCAATGTCATTGCAGAGGAAAATGTTTGGAAAACACAAAGAATTATCAAAAACATAATTCTCAAGTAATTTCATCCATATAAAACCATTTCAAACATCAAAATTTAACCATGTGCTTTTATCGATCTTTCGCAGTTTGTGCCGTGTATAACGCAGACCAAAAAATGTTTGAAACCATATTATACGTATAACAGGTATATTACATATTGTAATGTTTGTAATGTTATATGATGGTTACATATAATAAAACACATCGCTCTAAAACTACCTTCTCAGAGAACTCACAAGCTTCTGATTGGTGTAATTTTCTATCCAGCCATATTGTTATCATCATATTCGGCATGCTAAATATTTTTGTGTTTTTTCTCTTGTAAGACATGATATTTTGTGATTCTGTCAATATTTTTGTCAGAAATTGTCATTAAGTCATTAAAATAACAATTGAATGATTAATTAGTTTCATCCTTCTAAAACCACTCTCTTAGGGACCTCACAAGCTTCTGATTGGTGCCGTTTTATATCCATTCACACTATCAACATCACATTCTGTATTATAGATATTTTTCGTGTTTTTGTCTTTTCTTGCATCAGATTTTATGATTTTATGAAATTGGGAAAATTATCCAGTCGGGACTTTTTTTAACAGTCGGCTTTACAGGACATTCGGTGTTTTTAAAAACTTTGAAAACTGAACCATTCGTGACCTAAAGTGTTTTCTGCAAACCAGGTAAGCAATGTGTTTTTAAAGACATGAAAGGTTCAGGCTCATAATCATATGAAAAGCAACTCCCCAAAGTATTAGCATGCAAAACTCTTTCTTTGCTCCATAATTACAAATTATAAATTTTGATGTTCACTTATCTTTCAGAAATTTCAACTGGCTTCTGAAGGCCTCCGAATTTTCTCGCGCTCTTGTCACACCAAGTTGTTGACACAAATGCATCGGAAAATTATAGTATGAGTGTAGAGGCCAGCTCTGGTTCGAACAGTCTAGAATCCGAGCTCTTCTTCTAAGAAAAACCCTTTGCTTGGAGTTGAGTTGCTGGTTTCTGGAGAATTGTTATCAGCTTAAGAACTCCCAATTAGCCCCGGTTGTGTTTGTTTCAGTCAGACGGAGACGCCATATTGTTTTCAGAGGAATTTTTTGATATCTCTACAAGAACTAGCAGTAAGTTTTATGTTCTTTGAATATGTTGTTAGGGGTTTTTGGACCAATATAGTTTGATTTCCTAAGGATCACAAACAAGCGAGGGGTCCCTTTAAAAAAATTGTCTCCCAACAGTGCAGTCTGCTAACTTAACTCCTGGGCGGGAAAATTCATTCCATTATTAAAGTACCCCAGTAAAATCTGCTTTTGTTGCTATTATACTATCATAGTTGTTTTTCTGGGAACGTGACAGCCTATTGAATACCTTAAGGGAAGAAATTTTTGCGGGAACAAAATTTTGCGGTTTTCGCGGATTTTGCCTAAAACCGCGAAATTAAGTTCCCGCGAAATTTTACAAAATCGTCAATCCGCGAAATTAAATTCCAGTGAAATTTAATTTATTTCACGCATTCCCCCAAATTCGTACTATTTCAAGCCTTAAAACAGGTTTTTTGCTTATTTAATAAGGTTTTTGGTCAAAAATATCCTGCAACCGCGAAATTAAATTCCCGCGAACTTTTCTAAAATTGATGAACCGCGAAAAATAATAATTTGACTAACCGCGAAATTAAATTCCCGCGAAAATTTCTTCCCTTAAGGTAATTAATTACTCCGCAACAGTTACCTAGAGACAAGATAATTTATCACGTTTTTATTGGCTGAGGGAAAGTAATGTATATCAGTATAGACCTAACTCTTCATATGAAAATTACGGGAACTGCATATTTGGACTTTGTACCCTATGCTGCATGCCATCACTTACTCTTGTCTCCCGAATAGACAGGGGGTCTGAATAAGCCCCCTGCTGTAAGAAAATTTTCTAAATTCTAATGAGCGGGGGGGGGGGGTGGAATAAGCAGGGGGATGGAATAAGCAGGGGGCCCCCTATCATTAACCAAATCTCAAAATCCATATTATATTCAACTTGAAAAATGCGTAAGGCGTACAAACTTTTGCCAGCAGAAACTTTCGCGAAAGTAAATGTCTTTGAAAATTCTTAACAGGGCAATTCAAGTTTATGCTCGCAAATAATTGAAAATCTATAAAACCTCAAAATTGTAATAAATATCAAATTTTCGACATATTATTGTCCTTTAATGCCTGTCCTTTAAAGTCGAAGAGCAACCGTCTTTAGTGGATTTAAGGAATATTTTATCTTTTAAGGTGATTTCTATTCGAAAATTCTCATTTTTATCCAATGATTTGCAAAAGTTTATGCTCGCAAAAAACATTTTTCCTCAAATTCGCGAAAGTAAAAGTTGCAAATTTCGCGAAAGTTTGTATGTCTAAAGTAAAGAAAAAATTGAAGTACGCATATTTTCAGAGTTAGCGGTGAAGGAAATTTTCGCTTCTTTTGTTAAGCATATATAAAGTGAAAGTGAACTTAGGTCTTCTTTTGAGGCTTGTAAGTGAACTTAGGTTTTCTTTTATTACACTCAAAAAAAGTTGGTTCCAATCAATAAAATATTAAGCAGTTATTGCTTATTGGACAAAGTGGAATCCAATATCTTTTCTCATAGCCCAATATTTTTCATATTGGATGAGACTGCGTCCAAATAAATGGTTTATCCGTTTATCGCTAAAATATTTTTCGTTTTCAAACATAATTCCAATTTATGCTCGTAAATCTGATTTCTTGGTAGTTTTTTATTCAAAAGTCTTATTTTTTATTTTTGTGACGTAACGTCAAAAAGAAGATGCTCAATTGTCATGGAACTCGTTGTGTGACGTCAATTTTTGAAATATGTAACCCCCATGAAAGCTATACATTCGAAAATATTGGACAGCAAAGAAGCCAATCAAATATTGCTATTTACGTGCGTCGGATAGTAATAAGCAGTTATTGGACAAAGTCGAATCCAATATGCAAAAATATTGGGCGTGCGAGAAAAGATATTGGACGAGGCTTCGCCGAGTTCAATATCTTTTCTCGTAGCCCAATATTTTTCATATTGGATGAGACTGCGTCCAAATAAATGGTTTATTATCCGTTCATCACTAAAATATTTCTCGTTTTCAAACATAATTCCAATTTATAAGCTCGTAAACCTGGTTTCTTGGTAGTTTTTTATAAAAAAGTCTTATTTTTTTTTTTTTTTTACGTAACGTCAAAAAGAAGATGCTCAATTGTCATTGGACTCGTTGTGTGACGTCAATTTTTGAAATATGTAGCCCCCATGGAAGCTATATATTCGAAAATATTGGACAGCAAAGAAGCCAATCAAATGTCGCTATTTACGCGCGTCGGATAATAATGATGTATATATTTAGTATATATTTTGTTAGAATTGAATCATTGGTTGCTGGTTGCTGAAAGATGACAAGCAAAACAAAATTTGGTACACACTTGGACAGCAAATGGACCATGATTTTCTCTCAGACGTCTTTGTCGAGATCCAACAAGTAAAAGTTTTTTATCATTACATTTGAGGCTGCCCCCATACCAGTAGTCGCAGTAGTATATGCGCTCACATTTGTGTAGGTCATTGTGAAGAAAGTATTAGATATTCTTTTCCCATCAATACGATATTGCTTCAAACACCTGTTCTGAAACGGTGAGAAAAATTGCGTGATAACAACTTTATGATACACATTCTTTTGCGGTTGAAAGGATCCAACACCACTAAAATCAAGGGTCAATGGGTCTTTCACGATTACATAAAACAGGCTTCCTTCATTAGCATCTACAATGAGTATGCTTGATGATGCAGGCGACAATAATGTATCTGAGGTGAGCTTGAATTCAAAATGAAACATCCAATTGCGAGATAGAGCTGGTAATTTTATCAACGATCTTGTTCCAGGGTATACTATCGGTATTTCTAAAGATAATTTAGTATTTCTGGTTAATGCTTAAGTTTGACCAACAGGAACAGAAACTAAAATCACATTGTCGGGAAAAATTGCTCTCGTTGCTGTATATTTATGGCCCTATTTTGCTTTTCTACTTTCCTTTTAAGATTATACGTGTTCTGCCACAAATATTGATGTAGATGGAGATTAATTAACATCTTGATATTGGATAATTTTCTACATTAATAAAAAAAGATTATGTTTGGCAAGAAAGTTACCCATGATCAATTTGAAAATCAATCTTTATCATCACACCACTATTCATAACAATTTTTCTATCACTTTGAAACATTTTGTAATAAAAACATGACCAGTTACGCTCCTTACTTGTGGAGGAGTCTTAGGGAACTATGTTTGCCAGGTGATAGGTATGTCCAAGCAAAAAAAAATCAAAAATCGACACTTTAAGGTAAAATCTTTTGAGGTTTACCTACCTGCACATACCTGGTACAAATTTCGCCTAGAAAGGAGGAGACCCAGAGAGAGGAATTAGGAAAATTAGTTCCCGCGAAACTTATTTCGCGCAAAAATTAGTTACCTAAAAAATTAGCTCCCTTAAAGTAGAAAGTAGAGCTTACCACTTGGTTCAGTCAAGGAGTATTTGAAATCAGTGATTGTAGCTGGGGTGCTCCCTAAAATGAATGTAACATCGTTCATGGTAAATGCTCCAGTAGTGCTTGTTGTTTCTTCAGCTTTTAGGACGCCATCAAGATATATCTTTCGCTGCCATCTATTTGTTTGAGAATTATAAAATGATTTTGCCTCAATATCCATTACTTGGTTTGGTTGTGGTTGATCAACCACAAGAGGTGTTCTTATCCAAGATGGTTCCCGAAAATTAGCATATATTTTATTTGACAAGTATAAATAAAACAACGTGAATCCAAGGTTTTCGCCTTCACTATAACTATTGAAACGGAAAAATTGTCCGTCTTCTGTTATATTAGATGGCAAAGTGAGGTTGAATTTGATAAACCAATGGTTCCTTGCAAATGGTAGTCGGTCATAATGTACGTTAACAACGGGCTTCAATTCTGGAATGTCAAGAAGATTAAAAGATAATTGTCAATTGTTTGCGAAACGAACATGACCCTGAATTTAATAAGTCATTCTCAACTTCACTTGAGCTAGAATCTGACAATGTGTTAGGGCCAAGCCCTTTTTTAGATTATGACTCATAGTATGAATAGAGAATTTAGTGGTTTTGTAGCAATCAAACTGGTGCCAAGCTAAGGGGGCGTTGTACATAACAGAACAGTCAGTTTGATCAAAATGGGTTACAGCCACACTGTTGCTACTGTCTCTCCTAGTTGGATGGTTGATGTCATGGAGACGGGGATGACGAGTGAATAAATCTGAAGATGATTTGTTTAATGTACCATTCAAGAATTTATATACAAGTTTACATGCTTCAAGTTTAAAGGGGGGGGGTTTCATGGTTGGCGGAGGAGCGGAATCGGCCCTTTTTTCGGACGGAGTGGCGGAATTTGGCGAAAATTTAGACGGAATAACGGAAATTGGGTTCTCTGACGGAGACGGAAAATCTGCGTGTGTGTCGCAAAAACTTTAGGGTAGGCAGAAAACTTCAAACATGGTCAGATTTGGCTGAAATTTGGCATATTTGTTCCTTGGGTGAACATCTGGGGGTGTTTTTCATTTTTCCAAAATTTTGATTTTTTTTACAAAAACGAGGCTAAATCTTTGGGGCAGCCTGCAGACTTCAATAGTGGTCGGACTTGGCTGGAATTTGGCATGCTTATTGACAGGTATTGGTCATATTGAATTTGTTAAGTGCGAGACATCACTTTTGCCAGTACCAACTGATTACTCTTAATGAAATAATGATTTATAAAAAGATCGTGCAAAATAAGAGTAGACAAGGTTTAATTTTTTTGTCTCCTTTCTTTCCCCTTGACTAAGTACAACGATAGAAGCTGAGTTACGCGCAATCAGAAATTTTCAGAAACTTAGACCAAAGATCTAAGAAATCTCACCATTCAGAAAGCATAAATTATTTTTGTCTACAACGACATTCGTAATTTTCGTCTCCAGAGTAGTTGTGATGGCAATATGTTGTCTTCTCAACACCTGCTTCTGATGGTTGGCATTTTGGTGACATGGGATTTGTTTTGTTCAAACATCCGCTCTGAAAGTCAATGATATGACTAAATATCTTGTGTTTGGTTCAAATCAGCCATTTTAGAAATGTCATTGAATTATTAAACTATCTACACTGTTTTGCTCTTTTGACAATTTAATAGCGCATTAATAAGGCTAAAAAAACTTGAACAATTTAGCAACAAAAAGCTTTGCATGGAAGAGTAGAATTTTAAGCAAATCAAAGCGAAAAGGACGGGATGAAAAGTGTTTGATGCTCAAAGTAACAAGCAAACGAGCCTCAGGAGTGATTTATTGTTTCTTTAAAAAAAAAGCGTGTATACCTTCGGCTGTTCTTAACCTTTTTGAGTTTTGAGACTAAGAATGTTCTTACAGTGCTCTTGATTTTGTGAGCAGTTTTATGCCGTTTCCTTAGAAATAGGGTGTTCTAAGAATCCATAAAACTTTAAAATGTTCTTAACTTGTTCTTAATATTTTGGCCATCGAAGCCTTATGTTCTTTTGTAGTTTGTTCTTATAAAACAACGTATGTTATTTTAACTTACGGAAACGACGTGATATTCAGAGTCTTCAGCATCTACCAAAAGGTGTGGTCTTTTGTAATGATCTTTATCCAATAAATGACATAGTGAATAGTTACTGACTGGTGCGGTGGGTTGAAGATTCATAGCAATACAATTGATGGTTAGAGCGCATTTTTTTTGACATTCGTCACTGTTAGAAACGTATCCACCTCCAATGGGTACAACTAATAAAAGTTTATTTTGAATTCTCTTCATACTGATGTACGTAACTCTCATTTCTTTACCATGTTTTCCAATGATGGTGTGGTTTCGTAACACCTTACTGTTGATGGTCGTTCCATAACACATTTCAAGGTTCGTGGTCAAGGTATACAAAGAAATAATGATGTGTATCTGCTGTAGTTTCATTTTCTTGATAAAAATATCCGTAAATTAGTCAAAGATTGATTAGAAATAGCCTTCAGACAGAACACCGGTCATATTATTTTCTTGTAGTAAAATTGCTTTAAACTATATTCGATAAATTAGTATACAATTTCTAGTGAGATTAAGAATTAATGGAATCGTGAATTAAGTCAACCTCCCAGATCAATGAGATAAATGGATGAAGACCTCCACTAAGGAGATCGAAATATTGTTTATATAATCAATTCCCAGTGAGATTAAGAATTAATGGAATCATGAATTAAGTCAACCTCCCAGATCAATGAGATAAATAGATGAAGACCTCCACTAAGGAGATCGAAATATTGTTTATATAATCAATTCCCAGTGAGATTAAGAATTAATGGAATCATGAATTAAGTCAACCTCCCAGATCAATGAGATAAATAGATGAAGACCTCCACTAAGGAGGTCGAAATATGGTTTATAATCAATTTATATGAAGAATGACCATTTGAATGTATATAAATAACTCAAACATTGTCATGACTCATGATATGACAATAAGATAAATGTAACCCTGATTTATGAGGTTAACTTGAATTTTGCTGATTTCGAATTCTCGTCAATATTTAATAAGGAAACCATTCAAAAACTTTTTCCTCAACCATGAATGAATCAAAGGGTTATTTTTGCTATGGGAATAGAGAATAAACATCCCTAATATTTGTGCCCGGGCTAATAAAAGCATCACGACTTTCTTCAAAAATACATGGTTATGATATTTTTGTATTGACAACACTTCAGAATTCCAAAATACATGATCATTTGAAAGCTACAAATAAAAGTAGACCTACTATACTATACTATATACAGGTTACTAGGTCTGTGTGTTTCAAGCACACTGTTGGCAACCGCTCACTGAAAAAGCTATGGGAAGGAACTCTCTTTAATCCGCATACACTATTGAATTTGTCCAATAGGCATCAGCTTATATTCAGATTCTATTCGCTGAGACGTTTTTAGTTCTAATGGACGTGAGAGGACCTGAGAAAATCAGGCTTAAGAAACATCAAGAATGATTCACACTTTCTAAAAAAGTTTAAAATTAGCTGGCATTGCAAATTTAAATCTTGAAAACAGAATCTTTACAATAAATAATTATATTTGTGGTCTAAGGGAAATTCCTAATAGATGAAATTTTAGCCCTAATATACATTATTTAATAAATTGTAATGATTTTCTTTCTTTAAAAAGCATCCTTACTGGCTAAATGTAGTGCAAACATTATTTGTTGATTTGTTTTCTATTCTCTATTATTTCATATTGTAAAAAATTACGTTAGAAAGCTGAATTAACAAAGAGAACAGTGACATAATTACCGATATTATCATATAATAGACTACTTATGACTTTCATGCACTTATTTTATCGCTATATCTGGTCTGCAAGTTTTACCATGTTTTTAATACCACATAATTAAAACGCAGCTTAAATCACAGACACAGACCCGAGAGAAAAATAGTCACACCTCCAGGAAGAGGATGAGATATAGCCTACGAAGTATTTATACCACAGATCTGTAAAGCCCGAAGGGCTAGATTTGCGGCTTTTATCGAAAAGTGAAGCCTAGGTTTGGGAAGGATTTCCTACCAAAGTCACGTGACTAAAATATGCAATTTCACCGGTTTGAGAGATGTGAAATAGCGTTTGCCGCCTACTTTTTTTTATCTCGCGCTCCGAAAACAATTAAAATGCTAGATCCTATCCATCGGCACGAAATTTAAAAAGTCAAATTTTTGCTTCACTTTTTTTTGCTGGAGAAAGCTTAAAGTTGCCTATTCGGGCTTTACAGATATCTGTGATTTATACACACTGTTATCCAGACAAAATGTGTTACAAACTAATGTCTTTACAGGGGTGTGCGAGTCAAATTTTCGAATTCAAGAAAAATATGAGATTTAAAACCTTAAAATGTGTGTATATCAGTGTATATCTACACTGTAAAATCCGCCCTCAGCCAGTCAATAATCATTACATTTTGTTAATAATTACTTTTTTTTAATTACAGATATCAAAAATCAAATATTATAAAAATACAATAAAAAACAATGGAAAGCAAACAATACAAGAATCCATCACCACCACCATCAATGATGGTCCGTAAATATCGGAGAGGAAATTTACTGGTGTCTGGTCTATTGGTGGGAAGTGTGACGTCAATATGTATCCTTTTCATCAAATATGTTTGACAATGTATAAAATAATATTATTCTAGAATTAGTTGAAATTTCTCTGAAGAGATTCCCAACAATCTGAGAATTAGCATAGCTGTCATGACGAACTGCCTGCACAGCTTGCGTTCTGATATATTACTAGTACTGTGCATATGTCTTAGTCTTCGTGGGTAGATCGTAGAGTAGGACGGTTGAATTTGAAAGGCTTTGAATAGTATTGAAAATGTCAAAATTACCAAACAAAATGGCGGCCTTTGGAGCTTTTTCCCATTCGTGCATCGATGAGGCTTTTTATCCTAATAGCAATTTATCTAGAGATTTTTTTCCTTGTAAAACGCTAAAATTCTACTGAACAAAAATTCTTTTGGTCTGGATGCTTTGAAGTTGATGATATGAACCTACTCTTTGCAAAGTAGGAATTGCAACTTTCTCAAGCTGTCTGTCTAGACACTGCTGGTTCTGTGCACGCGACACACAGATACTATGATTCATGCTTCTGACACTTGAACTAAGCGGTAGAGTATTTTGCTTGTCGCAAGCGTAGAAGGGGATGAGTGTCACAACACATTGCAATGTCTGGCATATCAACCACACTCTTGTATCGAAGTGATAGTACCCAATTCCCCTCATGTGGCATCAGTTGATCCGGGGAAAGGTGTGTCCACTTGCCAAGTGAACCGTATTGTCACAATGGCCTTGGAATCGAACTCTCACACGAAATTTATGGACGATGACCACTTTACGACTACGCCTTTTAACAAATTTACTGCCCATTTTATTGTTAAGTTGTTCAAGTAACCGAACAACTGACATTGAAATGTTTATTTGGCACCTAAAGAGCTAAAGAGTACTCTCTATTGCATCAAAATGTTAGCCATTTATGGCCTTTTCGGACCTGATACGGATCAAAATCGTTTCAGGTACCTACTCTCGGGTACCTTATAGCCGGCCCCCCCCCCCCCCCGCTAGTTAATTTTTCGAAAAATTTCCACCCAGGACATTCTTATTCAAACCCCCCCCCCCCACGCTTACTAATTTTTGGGAAAAAGTTTTTTCCTCTTTTGTCCTAATTCTGTTGTATTAGCCTCCTTTATAAATTTTTTCCACTCAGGACATTTTCATTCAAACCCCTCCCCCGCTTATTAAGTTTTGAGATTTTTCCAACCCCCCTCTCCTATTTCAACCCCCCCCCCCCGGCTATTAGGTACCCGAGAGTAATCTACTGCCAAGGGTTATTTCTTGTTATGCGGTAAGCGATAGGTAGATTTCTACAGTTACGTTTGTTCCTTGACAACAATTTTGTGTTTATTTGTTTGCAGATTTATATACAATGTGGAGTGCATCACAAGGAACACTTTCAGATGCTGAACTCGACATCAAAGTTCGAAAAGCTACCTAATGAATTTATTTTTATTTTTTAAGAGCACTCTTGAATGTAGCCTTCTTGACTGATGTAACCCATTTCAATTTGGAGTTCTCTTTGTACATACCACTACCTTATTAGAAATAATAGAATGATTTTTGTATCATAACAATAAAAAAACCGCCATCTTTTCAGATTTTTTTCTTGACTTTTGTGTAATTTGAAGGGCCTCATTGTTCTTATAATTTCAAAGATTTCATGGTTATTCTACCGGGTGCACCAAAAAAAAAGTATACAACTTTGGTATTTTTATGTGTAAAGAAGGACGAGAAAAGTTTGCTCGCTGTTTTTAATGATTTTTTGAGATTTCGACATGGAAAAAAAGTCAGTTTTTTGGAAATAACTTTCGAACTACTTTTTCAAATTTAATGTATGATAGCTCAAAATTCAAGTTAGAGCATCCTCTATACAATAAAAAAAGAATGAACAAAAAATTTAAATCATGAAGCTCACAATATCTCGACAAACCTGTATACTTTTTTTGTTGGTGCACCCGGTATAAAAAATTATGAAAAATTGAGGCTTTTCCAAAATTAACTGGTTTTGTATCGTTATCTTTCTAAAACAGTCGTTACATTTTTTTATGTAAAGAACAAACTATTAAAGAACATAAGGTTTCGATGGCCGAAATATAAAAACAGTTTAAGAACATTTTAAGGCTTTATGGGCTCTAAGAAAATACCCAATTTCTTGGGAAATTGCACAAAAATAAAATGGTGAAATTAAGAACATTTTGAGAATATTTTTAGAACATTTTAATCTCAAATAATTAAGAACATTTGAAAGCTTCTTAAAAAAAATTGGATTTTCTTTTTAAAAAACGTGTTTACCATTGCAAAGTGATCTATTTTCGCATTTTCAATAATCCCATTTTTGAAACAGATATTTTAAGTTCTGATGAATTTCTCAATGAATTTCCTCTACTAAAGAAACAGGGGGGGTCGGTAGTAAAATCTCAGACATAATGACGTTTACTACGGTGGTGGTGTGACGAAAAATCGAAACTTTTACTACCCAGGGTAGTTAAATACTAAAATGGGTGGTATCTATGTGTTAAATGTTGAAAAAATTTTATTACCTAGGTAGTTAAAACTGGTAAAATTAGCAAATTTTAGCTATTTTTGTAATTCTTTTAATTTTTTGGATGACTTTTCTGAAAAAATCTGAAAATTTTTATAACTTGGAAAAATTTTCTGTTGGAAAGTTTTTGCTGCAAACAAAAAATTCTCAAGATTTTTTGTCAATACAAAAAAGACTTTCATTCTAAGGGCAAAACATTAATTTTTGCACAAAGTGAAAAATGTGTCACAGAAATAATCATTTTTAGCTTTTTTTGTAAAATCAGTCCGAAAAGCAACCAAAAATAGGTGGTCTTTATGACAAATTGTCCCAAAAACTTTTACTACCAGGGTAGTAAAATACCTCTTCCAAGAGTCTGGGTGGTGGTATGTAAAAATTCGTAAAAATCCTTTTACTACTCATATATGTCTGAGATTTTACTACCGACCCCCCCCCCCCTGAAAGAAATGGTTTGTTTAGAAATTGACGATTAACTAATATTTACTTTTAACTTTCAGATATGATAAATTAGAAAATACAAAAAATGTCACCTTTGGAATTGTCAAGCAATCCACATGTGGATGATTTCTTGGACGAAATTTCAAGGTAGGGTTATTTTTTGCATTATTTATTATTCATACAAAAGTTTGACTGTTTGCTTTGAAATGTAAATGCAGGCCTCCCATTTGTCATAAATTCCTAAATTGTTCATAAATTTTGAAGATTTGTCATAAATTTCATAAATTTCTTACAAACTTTCCCATCACAATCTAGTTTGATTAATTCATTCTTTAGAAAAGATGGATATTAATGCTAGACTGAAAAAACTTGTTGTATAGTTTCATTCTTTAGTTTTCCCCTTTTAAAGTTTAAAGACTGAAGTGTTTGAGTTTTTCTGAACCAGACAAACCATCGAACAATCGAGCTAATCGAATTTCATCGAACTAAACGAACGATAGCTGTTCGATTACCGAACCTCATCGAACAGTTATCGAACCTGGAAGTCCCCGTAAAGTTCGATTGTGTTAGATAACTGTTCGATGTGTTTGATTTCAATTCCATAGACCTCAACCTCCACTCGTTATCAGGGGCGGCCACAAATGCACCATCAAGGTGAGGCAGAAGTAGTTGGCACCCGTCCCGTAAAACAAACATCATTATTTAAGATCTAGATCAAACTAATAGAACTCTATTTGAACTCTAAACGAACTTAACCCTCGAACAATATATTATTACCGAACTATAATCGAACAGTAATTTCCAGTAAAGTTCGATTACTGTTCGATTTGGTTAGGTAATCGAACAGTTATCGTTCAATTAGTTCGATGAAATTCGATTGTTCGATTACGAAAATTGGTTCGATAATGTTCGGTTGACATCGTCTGGTCTGAACCCAAGTTTTGCATTTTATGCTTCCTTTTATGTTATTGTTTATTTAGTTATTTTGATTAAACAGATAATGAATACACAGTGATTACAGTATCACAATTGCTAGAGGGCCTTGATTTACATCATTTCTATTCCGCTTTTTATTGGACGTGAATTCATAGGGCTTAAAATCTGTTAAACAATAATTTGAAAGAGGGCAAGAATTTTTGTCATAAAAATGTCCTAACTTTTGTTGAAATGTCATAAATTGTCATGAATTTTACACGCAAAAATGTCATAAAATGTCCTAAAAAAGCATTAAAAACTGTCATAAATTCATAAAAAATTAGTTAAATCAAGAGTGGGAGACCTGTAAATGTCATTTCATGAATTGTTTGCCACTGTCCTTGAATTACCGCTTTTTAACTTACTGTCATATCAAAATTGTCGGATTTTGTTTTTGAACCCTTATGTGAAGTTTAGGATCATGTAGAAGCGAAGGTTGCGTGTACATGTATAAGAATTGTGAAGCGGTCCAGGCAATTTAAATCACTGGTTTTGAATATCAACGCCCTGAAAGCAAACTTTTTTAAAGGGAATCATTTGTCATTTTTCTTGAATTAATGTCTAAGAACATGATATGTCGTATCAATTAGACTAGCAAACTACTCTGTTAATAAATCATGTCAGAGGGCGAGAACATAAAGGCGGCGGGCGTTTGCTAAACTAGGAGCTGCGTAGGAGAACGAGAAAAAGTTAGTGAGAGGCTGCTGATTAACAGCTTTCAGCCCTTGCAGCCGACAAAATTCCTTCCTACGCTTACCTAATTCCTGTGCTCACTTTTCCCGCTTGATACCGTTCCAGCCCGACTGGCGTGCCAGTCTACGTATCAGTTTGAATTGCGAAGTCTTATTTATTATCAAACATAATGTACAGCTTTTGATCTCATGTAAAAGAGGAAATACTTTGACTTGATTTGATATGGTGACAGGGTAGAGCACATCACTTCGTTGGTAAAAAAAACACCCCCTTCTCACAGACCCGGTTGGATTTTTTTTGCCAGTTGGGGTAAAAATAACGGACACAAACTCGACACTATGATACTCCTATGTTTTTAATTCCATTGTTTTCAACGCATAATAAAATTCAGTGAGGATGGAAAAACTAGCACGATATTTTGCAGTGACGATTTGTTTATCTGATTATTTTCAACGATCTTGAAAAGCTAGTGGATTTAATTAAGCTCCTCTGCGAATTGTACAATTTGGAATTACGTTATCAGTATTCTTATCATTATTAAGTGCCTTCAAACTAGGTGAGAGCAAATTAATCTATTGTCCTACGGGAAGAGCTTTACAAGAATATTATGTCGGTCGGTTGGTATAATAAAAATGAATTTCTTAAAATCTAGGGTCGGAAAATCAAGATCTAAAAAATTTGTGACGTTTTGAAGCACTAGATGTTTTCCTCTTTATCGATGGGTATAACTTTCGTGCCATTCACTTTGTGATTTTTTAAATTCATCCAAGTTTTGGGATGATTTAACATTCTTTCAACTTATTCAGTTAAGAATATCTTCAAAAAACTTATAAAGTCCATCCTCCAACTTTACAAATTCAATATTATTATTTTTTCGGTCGGGCCCGTAGTACAATAATTAATTTGGTCTCGCTAAGCCTTTCTTTGAAGCCAGTAAACATTTTCAAAGTGATCATTTTCGAAATAGTTCGTTGATGAGCTCAAATTCTCATTGGGATTAAATCCTAAAATCCTAAAATCCAATTCCCGTTACCATTGACAAAGTTTTGTGATACAAAATTGAATGGCCCTTTTGCTCTTTTATAAGATTTCCATTGATATGTTCAAAATCCTATTAAAATTCCATAATGGCACTTACGGCTTAACTGAAAGCCTTGTTTGTTTCGCAACTTTGATTAAAAAATTGATGTCATTTTATCAAATGAGGATTTGCTGAACAGATAAAAAGACACACTGATAGTTGGTTTTAAATTTCTCAAGCGCTGTATTTTTTTCGATTCTACAAAACCAATGCTATTGTCGAGTTGATTGAAATGTAAAGTTGACGATTTTTTAATTCAATCACCTATGTTGATGTTGTATTGTATTGTTTTTTTGTCATCTTGTTACTACGTTTACACATTTTGCCTCTCAACACACTGTGTGCAACACAGGCGTAGAGTTTAGGCTTTTAATGTATACTGAAGAAAAGAGGAATGGTGGACTTGTCGAGATTAAAGTTACTACCGTCATTTTTTATAAATTTCCCATTTCTGCACTAAAATTCCTTTGAAACTTTACTTAGCGGAGAAAGTCCCGAATGGAGCCAGATGATGCCTGACGGAGCCCGATTTTCGGCAAAGATAATTGGAAAGGGAAATTTTATGAAATGACCACTCAAAAAGGTGGGGTACATACTTATACCCTGTTTTCCGGTATATCTTAAGATATTTCAATTTTTTTTGGTTATTCATGTAGCCAATTATTTAATCTTTCCGAATCTAACTGGCGAACTCAAAAAATGTATTTTAAATGAGTCGAAAAAAAGCTGTTTTGTGTCACCTAATTGCATTATCACGACCTTTGTCCCTCTATATTTGACTGGAGTCGATAATTTTTTTGTGTTCGCCAGTTTGATTCAATAACATACACATCTATAGAATAACTTGTGAAAATATCTAAGCATAAAACAAAAAATTAGGGTAGTGGAACAGCCAAAAAAATATCCTTATAAAAAAAAACGTGTATCATATTATTTTCTTAACTTCGGGGCCAGGATGGGGCACTCAAGATAAGCGACCTTCCGTAGGTGCAGTCCTTTAAGAGTGCGTTTTTCAAGCACATGTTCGTAACACGAACGACTATAATATTTCAATGGAATCATTACACGAATATTACTAGGGAAAGTATGCAATGGCCTTGAAATTACCACGCAAAATTAATACGAATTTTATCTGCTTTTTCAAGGAAACAGCGGCTGGTTTTAATTAAATAAGTTTTTAATAACACGAAATTTTTCAATTCGTGTTAATAAAATGACTAGTAATATTCGTGTAATAAGGTAATTACCTAATTGCTGTGAGGTCTCATATCAATTTTGCCAGTTGCAAAATCCAAGATTCACCAGATGTAATTATTCTCACTTTTGAGTCTGTGCATAATAAGCTTTTTAACGCTTTCAAAGCATAAGATATACGTCTATGTATAGGGTGTCCTGAAAGAAAGTATCGAGTCGAAACACAACTATGAGTAGAAAGATTTTATGTGTGTTTAAAAAAATTGTATTTTGAGCTCTCCCTTTTTTCTTTATCATTACGTAACAATGGAATAGTAAAAAGGGCTATAGATTAATATTTTTTTAAACTAACTTTTGTAATAAGTCTGTACGATGGAGTACGTTCTCATATTTTAACGATAACACATGCAAACTTTTCTACTCAATGGTTTGTTCAAACTCAATACTTTTTTTCGGGACACCCTGTATTGCATGGTTGAGTTTTGGAATAATTGGCAATTCTTTCGACACGACTTACAGTCAACTATCTCTCTGATTCGAATGCTGGTCCAAATTTCATTTAGAAGAAATTTATTCGTTCCTTGAAATTCGAATTAGAGAGAGCCTTATAATCTTAGGGCGAGAGGATACTAACATCTCATCAAACATTGTTATTCTCTTTTTTAGAATCCGATTTCCTTTGGCTGGTCTAAAAAACAAGGTAGTCAATTGAGCTAGGTTTTCTGGTTTTTGGGGTAACCATGTATTTCACAGACCAGAGTAAAAAATAAAAAACTTTTTAGATGAAAATCCTCATCATTATATATCTGTAGGCAAAAACAGCCATTGAATAATTCCTGATATACCATTGCTATTACCACGGCTCATTTTTTTTCAAATTTTGCTTTCAAAGTTTGATTTTGTTGTCGCTCTTGATGTTTATCAAAAGGAAATTTATTAAAATGAATCTATCGTCGATTTCATGGACAAATTTTATGACTCAAAGTAAATAAGAAAATCATTAAAAAAGAAAAACATTCGAACGTTCGCTTATGTGAATCTTTCGACTATTTACATAACTTATATTTTGCTTTTGCCTATAGGTATATAAAAAAACATATATTTAATAGGTTTTCGTTGGTTATGTCGGTGATATATTTTCAACAAGGCTTCGCCTCGTTGAATATTACATCACCTCGGGTTAATAAATCTAAATAACCAACTTTTACTTATTCATGATATTCATGATGTAATCTTTTATACGGAAGCACACAAAATAATCCGGAACTAGTGGCAAAATTTGCCACTAGTCTTTTGTTATTTTGCCACTAGTTCCGGGTTATCTCGGGTGCTTCCGTATAAAAGATTACGTCATGAATATCATGAATTGAAGCCATGGGGTCAAATTTTGAAAAAATATTCTAACTATTCATTTATGATGCAGAAGATATTCAATTGTAGACCAAGCCTGTTTTAAGTAAACTGATGATATCCAGGTTTCATGTTATCTGTTATCCCCTTCAAAAAAGGATCAAATATCAATAACCTTTACCCTTTTTCTGTATTTGTGTTTCAAGTATTATAAACTTTTGGGACACTCTGTAGTGTTTAAATATTTTACATAACATAACATGGCATGATATAAGTTCGTGACAGAAACGTGGAAAGTTGTTTGAAGTGGTATTTCGCCTAAGGAGATCCCCGTTTATTGTGTCGTGATTTTTTAATACTTTATCTGAAAGTAAACAGATTGATTCAATATTTGGCAACATTATCTTTCAATGGGTGGAGAGATTACAAATAGTAATACTCTAGTAGTAGCGTGTAGACAGGAGGGGCGCAAAATTTGTGTAGGAGAGCAGATTTCTATGACACATTAATTATATATTTATAATGTAAAAAGATAATTACTGTGTCGTAAAAACCTGCTCTCCTACACAAATTTTGCGCCCCTCTTACAGGGACGTATATACAGTATGTATTAAAAACAGGACTGGGTCAATCGAATAAGACAAGTATATGAAATTTTCTGTATGTTGTGTGTACGTGTTGTTTTCTCGTTATTTTAATGAACTCTCCAGAGTTGTACACCTTTTTTATAAGCACATCCAAAACTTTTGAAGCCTTTGGATGTTCTTAACTTCTTTTCAAGCCTAAAAATGTTCTTATTTTCACCATTTTGTGACCATTTTTACTCATTTTCCTAAGGAAACGGATGTTTTTGAGTCAACAAAGCCTTAAAGTGCTTTTAACTTGTTCTTACCATTTTGGCCATCGAAGCCTTATGTTCTTTTATAGTTTGTTCTTATAAAAAAACGTGTATGTTTTTGAGTTCACAGTATCTGACCAAGTTCATATAATTTCCCTAAGTCTTTTTATTTTTGTCCTGAAACTGTTTGTTCTTGAGTATCTCAAAGCAGAATCATCATAATCCAATCTGCGCACACGAGGCCCTGCTCAAAATTTATTTCATTTATTTCAAGTTAGTTTACCATAGATAAATATCTGATTTACACCAACAACAACAAAAGATTTGAAAAAGTGGAGTTTAGTAAATTTTGCAAATATTACAAGTACATAGATCTAAAAGTTTAAGCTTAAGCAAACTAGATTTAAACGTGGAAATATCTTTGGAACTCTTAAGCTCATCCGAAAGTATATTCCACAAGATACTAGCTCGAAATGGGAAAGAGTTAAAGCCATGGCGTACCGTCAAGACTTTTTTACGAACTAAAAGATGATTTTTAGAACGAAGGTGACATTCGATCTTCCGGGACGGGAACATCCATGACATGAAGACAGGATTTCCAAGATTCTGAGATTTGAAGACTTCAGAAAGTGATTGACGAAGGTGTGATTCATGAAATAGTCGTGGGATTTCGTAAAGGCACATCCTCTGTTTCAGGAGAGATTGAATTGAGAATTTTTAGGTAAAGTTTTTTTTTTACAAAACATACAAACAATAGGGGCATACATAAATTTTGAAATGATAAAAGCATTAAATAATAAAATAGATAGTTTGTAGCTGATTAACTTCCTGATTCTGTTGAATCTGATAACATTGTAGTTTGCTGAATGGCAAAGACTAGAAATATGAGATTCAAAGGATAACTTGGAGTCAAACACAATACCAAGCAGCTCAACTGAATCAGAGCTTTTGATAATAAAATTTTCAATCTTTATTTCAATAGATTGATCAACGTTATGTCCTAGTAGCATCATCTGAAACTTTTTCGGATTTGCCACAAGCATGTTGTTTTTAAACCATTCTAAGACGGTGGCAAGATCAGATGTGAGGTTAGAAAGAATGCTATCCATGCTTGGGTCACATGAGAAGAGAGTATTACCATCCGCAAAGTTACAGATGCTTGCAATTAAAAATAAAAAGTTGTTAATAAATATGTTGAATAAAAGAGGGCCAAGAATATAACCTTGTGGGACTCCAAGAGATATTTCTAGCCAGCCACTGTAACAAGATTCAATTCTTGTCCTTTAATATCATCACTGTGAAAAAAAAATTCAAAAATATTCATTCAATCAAAGATATCAAACAAAAATTATTGCTGGTTGACTCTATAAAGTAGTAAAAAACGACAAAAAAACAGCCTTTTGTCAATCAACCAATGACAAACCATGTTTGATATCTTTTGATTGAACGAATATTTTTGAAAAATATTTTCACAGTGATGATGGTCAAAGATTGAAGAATCACTCCTGTGAAAATGGTAATTATACCACATTTCTACAAGAAGTTGATTTTTTTCTTCTTCATTTTTTATTTTCATTTTTCTTTATTTTTCAATTTTTTTTTGCTTGATAATACTCCACTCACAAAAATCTTTTCAACGAGCACAAAATCGCAACTTCATTCAAATTCTATCAAAAGCTACAGCTATTTTTTGTCTCAGCTGCAAATTATTTTGAGACAGTTTTTAGCAATAAGTAGGTCTAGAGTGTCAAAAGCTTTGGATAAATCGATTAAAATGGTTCCGACTTTTCCCTTGTTGTCAAGAGATTTTTTCCACTCAGAAAAAGGACGAAGAAGGGCATGCTGTGTACTATGCTTTGATCGAAAACCGCACAAAAACACAGAAAAACTATCTTGAAAAAATCCTTCCAGCTGATTATAGATTATTCGTTCAAAAATTTTAGAAAATGCTGGTAAAAGGCTAATAGGTCGATAGTTAGCTTTGTCAAATTTATCATCATTCTTAAAAACTGGAGAGACGTCAGGCAGTTTAAGACTCGAGGGGAAAGTTGCATTGATTATCATAGCATTCACGAATTTTGTCAACCAGGGTAATTGAAAGTGGTTAAAATCGACAGTTTGTATGGTTTCATGTTTGACCACATTGGTTCAGGTGTACCAAGTTTAGCGTAGAACTTTTTTCTTCTTGATTGATTTAATGAGACGACACGATTTCTCTGGCGTTTGTAGAGAGTTGACCAGTATGGATTTTTTGCTTCTTTACGTTTGTTCTTGTAGAAGCTGAGTAACATGATTGCTTTACGTATTTCTTTAGTTATGTAAGGTTTATGATTACCTCGAACACGATTAATTTTCTTTGGAGCATGTTTATCAAGAACTTTTTCGAAAAAGCTTGATATTTTCGTTGGATAAAGTATCGTGGAGGTCTCTGTTGAAGTTGTTGAGCGAGAAGTTACGAAGACATAATATTTTTTAGTTTGAGTTTAGGCGCACCAAAAGAGGTGTGGAAAATGTGATGATATCATCTGAGTTGCTTTGCGAAAAACGACGGGATTCATGTTAACGAATGACGTAATGTTTATCCAATCACCGCGCTCAAAAGCTCATTTGTAAAATGTTTGTCCCTAATCTGGATGAAAATCATCAATGCGGGCTACTAACCCGGACAAATTCTCTTACGGAACCATGACCTTTTAGAGTGAATACATGTCATACGCAGAGTAACCAGGATCTGCTCGGAGATTAGCACACTGTTCTTTTATCTAAAACTTAATACCATAATCGTCTTTGGTAATTACATTAATTGATTGTCTTTTTAACGCACCATGTGGTTCATTAAATACACGTTTTTTATAAGAACATCCATAATTTTGAAGCCTTTGGATGTTCTTACAAACTTTTTGAGTTTTAAGCTTAAAAATGTTATCAACATATTCTTATTTTCGCCGTTTTTTTGAGTATTGTTGTCCATTTTTTTAAGAAATCGGGTGGTTTAGAGTCTGCGAAGCCTTAAAATGTTCTTAACATGTTCTTAACATTTTGGCCATCGAAGCCTTATGTTCTTATATAGTTTGGCCTTGTAAAAAATATATATATATCATCACTTCTAGTCAGTGCTATGGGCAAATAAATACTTACAATGGAAAATTTTTGGACCTACCCCGGTGGGGTAGAGGTCCTATAAATTAACCGATGTCCGTCCGTTCGTTCGTTCGTTCGTTCGTTCGTTCGTTCGTTCGTTCGTTCGTTCGTTCGTCCGTCCGTCCGTCCGTCCGTCTGTTACCAGCTTTTCTCAGGATTGGCGCTTTAGTTTTTTTTGATTTTTGGCACAATGATGCAAAATGGCAATGCCCAAAATGTGACGGAGCCCGATTTTTGAGAAAAAAATTATTTGTGCAAATTTGGGCCAAAAACTGCCTAAAAATAGGACTTTTTTTCTGATTTTTTGTACAAAGATGGAGGGCAAGATTCTCTAAAGAATGGCTGTGGGTTTTCCTGGAAAATTCTTATTCGCCTTAAAAAATGAATTTTCGTATTTTCGGGGAAATTCCCTCTAACCAAATAAGAAAATATAGCTTTTCTCAATGTTGACTCATTATTTTTTTCTGAGTTTTTGCACAATGATGCAAAATGGCAACGCCTAAAATGTGACGGAGCCCGATTTTCGAAAAGCATTTTTTTCCGGCCGAAAATGCCGGAAATATGCCGGAAATCGCCGTTTTTCTGGATTTTCATTGGATTTTTGTCTTATAATTGGTTGTTTTTTCATTCAAAAACATTATTAATAGCAATGCCCACCATCAAGCATGTTTCAATTTTCAAAAAAATTGATTTTTGAAGCCGGAACTATTCAAAAATCGCTTGAACAGCCTATTTTCGCCGGAAAGATAGTATTTCTTGAATTTCTCGAGCTGTATTTTTTTATGAAATTTTGAGCACTGATGAAAGATGAACCGGAACCGGAACTTTCTATTTCTATTTTCCCTACTCCCCTTCCCTCTTCCCCCATCAACAATCAATGATAAAATCTAATGTGTTATGCATTTTCGCACAACGCTATATCATCTGACTGATTGTTTTCATTTTTCTCCCTATTGCCTTATTATCTAGCTTTCATCATCAGGAAGGTCCATTCAGCATGTTTATATTGCCTTTGAAATAGGGAAAGGGTTGAGCTGTCTGGTATGTGAGTTTGAGGGTAGATTAAGAGTTTGTTCGGATTTTTTTTATTATCTTAGTTTCATACTTTACTTGTATGCTAGGAATTGAATTTGATCCTAGAATCCTTTCTACCCATCAGTGAGAGAGCAATCAGGATTAAATTCAGCTTTAGAGGTAAAAAAAATCACATATTTAAGGACTTTTTTTCATCTTTCAGAAACGTAAAACCTATACTGGACTATGAACGAGGTGGAACAGGCTCTTGTTTGCTGGCTAGCATTCACCACACTAGCCTGCACTCAAGCTGTCAAGACTGAGGGTACAGAATACACTGAACGGTATCCAGAATATGAGTGTCCACCAGAGAACACAACATGTACTTATTACTTCACCATTAAAGAAACCTTAACAATGATTATGAAGAAGGATTTAGTGTATCCTGTATCAGGGAAATTATACAAGTATGATGAAGGACCTTCCACACCTAATGCTACACAGGTACTGGTGCTTATTTTCATTTCTTAAAATTGATCAAAATTTGCTTAAATAAGCATTCTCAGAAATTAGTGAGTTCATGTACTTTTGAGGACGGTAAAGTCACTGAAGCGATTTTGAATTTTATCCTACAGTTTTGACCCGCAAACTCGAGGACGGTAAAAGTGCTAATTCACCGTTATCCTCAGTTGATTAGGATCTAAATTTCAAACTCAAATATCTCAAGATCTAGCCATAGAAACCCAATAAACTAAACCTCTAATCGATAGTACGTTTCAAGATGCATCTGTTAGAAGTAATTTCTTTCATCACAAATTTTCTCAAAAATGCGCACGTCAGCATAAAATTACACCTTTACCTCTTTCAATGCTCAATAAAAATTTTCTCTAACAACAATATCAGCTTGGCAAAAATGGCTTTCAAGTCCAAAGGGACTATACAATAAGAAAATAAAACAAAAACCAATATATTATCTTCCTGAGTCAGCCACGGAACTAATTACATTCTTTCAGGAATCATTTTTATAAGCATCAGTAGTTTGTATGCTCAAATCTTTTTTTTAAAGTTGGCTTTGGAGAGTCTTGCTTTACACTCTATTTCTCTAGACTAGTGCTGACCCAAACAGGTAGTATATATTGGTTTTTGTTTTATTTTCTTATTATATGGTCCCTTTGGACTTCAAAGCCATTACTTGCCAAGCTGATAAACTTGAATTCTTGATTTGCTGGAAGGTACCCTAACGCTAAGTTTCCTTTTCTTTCTTATTTTAGAAATTTATAAGCCAAACCCTTCTTCTTATAAATTTGTTCGTATGAGAAATAGAAGGAGTTGCTGAACAAACAGTATATTTTGCTTTCAGATTCCCATCGATAAAGTTGTTACTGTTGACGGATATAATAGAATGGCTATCACAGTAAATGGAGTTGTTCCTGGGCCACCAATCATTGTTTACGAAGGACAAACAGTCGTCGTTCACGTCCACAACTTGTTACTAAGTGATTCCGTCACTATTCATTGGCATGGTCTACACATGAAAGATACGCCCTGGATGGATGGCGTTGGATGGGTGTCACAGTGTCCGATTGGGGCGGGCCAGACGTTCACCTACGAATTTAAGGTATGTCTGTTTTTCCATTTCTGATCGAAATGCTTGGTAATAAAGTGCAATGTCTTGAATGGCGTATTTTTTATGCCTATATACACTTCAAAGTTTACGCAGTTTTTTCACAATTTAACAAAACTTCTACGGTAAAGTTTACTTTTCTTTCGGTGAAAAACCTTAGAATTTGATGCTTTTTCACCTCCAAAAAGTTTCAACTTTCGCCGGTCATCGTACAGCTTCGCCGAAGATTCAGTCAATTTTCAACTTCCTAAAGAGGAGGAATCTTCCCAAACGGGCAGAAAAAAATAGAGTAAGTTCTCCCCGTTCGAGTTTGTGGCACAGACAGAAAGGCGATTGTTTAGCTTAAATAGCTTTGAAGATGTCACGAAAAGGTCAAAATTAGCCAGATTAAGATCATTAGACCGTAGAAAACCTCAAATTCCATAATTTCTGTTCATAAATAACTCATTGTAGCTGAAAGGTACTAAATCAACAGTTTCATACAGCGTTTATAGAGTTTTGATTTTAAAAGCTCAAAGTTTGACAAACAAAATTACAGACAGCTTTAGTTTGAGATCTTTGACTTTTTTAGTCAAGTTTTTGTTGGGAAAATTTATTCATCCTCGAAGCTGCTTTTGAAACGGAGGTGGATTGTTTATCAACGCTTAATTAACACTTTTTGGACCTACCCCGGTGGGGTGGAGGTCCTATAAATTCACCTCTGTCCGTCCGTTCGTTACCAGCTTTTCTCGAGATTGAATCATAGGAATCATTTGATTTTTGTTACAAAGGTGCAAAATGGTAGTGGCCAAAATGTGACGGAGCCCGATTTTCGAAAAAAAAAATTTTTGGGCAAATTTGGGCCAAAGAACGGCTAAAAAACGGGTTTTTTGGACTTTGTGAAAAATTGGATCATTAATTTTTTTTGATTTTTTGCATGAAAGTAGGGTACCATCATAGGTAAAAGATGGCTCAAGCAGATTTTCGCAAAAAAATTTATTTGGCTTAAAAAACGCATGTTTATCTATAAGAATCACTATTAATAAGCATACATCAATGTTCTTAGTCAAATTACTCAATTTCTTTATGAGATAGAAGTTTTTTTTGCTCACGAAGGCTTACTTTTGAAGAATATGTGTGTTTAGACATGAAACTTTGGTTGCTTGGCGTGTTTTTATAGAAAAACTGGCCAAGTTCAATATTTTTTTATAAGCAC
Source organism: Clytia hemisphaerica (assembly GCF_902728285.1). NCBI lineage: Eukaryota > Metazoa > Cnidaria > Hydrozoa > Leptothecata > Clytiidae > Clytia > Clytia hemisphaerica. The sequence continues at coordinate 354,680 of NW_027103774.1, read as the reverse complement.
ATTATCAATTACTTAGGTATTAGCTTTTCTCGAGATTGGCTCTTTCATTCTTTAAGACTTTTTGCACAAAGATGCATAACTATAAACCCTCGATTCGAGTCGAATGTGACAGAGCCCAATTTTCGAAAAAAAATGTTTTTGGGCAAATTTGGGCCAAAAAACGGCTAAAAAGCGGGTTATTTGGACTTTGTGAAAAATTGGATCATTGATTTTTTCTGACTTTTTGCATGGAAGTAGGGTACCATCATAGGTAAAAGATGGCTCAGGGAGATTTTTGCAAAAAAATTTGTTGGCTCAAAAAACGTATGTTTATCTATAAGAATCACTATTAATAAGCATATATCAATGTTCTTAGTCAAATTACTCAATTTCTTTATGAGATAGAAGTTTTTTTTGCTCACGAAGGCTTACTTTTGAAGAATATGTGTGTTTAGACATGAAACTTTGGTTGCTTGGCGTGTTTTTATAGAAAAACTGGCCAAGTTCAATATTTTTTTATAAGCACATTATCAATTACTTAGGTATTAGCTTTTCTCGAGATTGGCTCTTTCATTCTTTAAGACTTTTTGCACAAAGATGCATAACTATAAACCCTCGATTCGAGTCGAATGTGACAGAGCCCAATTTTCGAAAAAAAATGTTTTTGGGCAAATTTGGGCCAAAAAACGGCTAAAAAGCGGGTTATTTGGACTTTGTGAAAAATTGGATCATTGATTTTTTTTGACTTTTTGCATGGAAGTAGGGTACCATCATAGGTAAAAGATGGCTCAGGGAGATTTTTGCAAAAAAATTTGTTGGCTCAAAAAACGTATGTTTATCTATAAGAATCACTATTAATAAGCATATATTAATGTTCTTAGTCAAATTACTCATTTTTTATGAGATAAATGTTTTTTTGCTCACGATCGAGGGCTTACATTTGAAGCATATGTGTATTTAGACATGAAATTTTGGGCCCGATTTTCGAAAAAAAATGTTTTTGGGCAAATTTGGGCCAAAAAACGGCTAAAAAAAGGGTTTTTTGGACTTTGTGAAAAATTGGATCGTTGTTTTTTTCTGATTTTTTGCATGAAAGTAGGTAAAAGATGGGTCAAGCAGATTTTTGTAAAAAATTTTTCAGCTCAAAAAACGCACCTTTATCCATAAGAATCACTATTAATAAGCATACATCGATGTTCTTAGCCAAATTACTAAATTTTTTGATGAGATAGATGTCTTTTTATGCTCACGAAGTCTTGAATATGAAAGAATATTTCAAGAGCTTGAAATTTTGGTTTCTAAACGTTTTTTTTATAAGAAACAAACGACTAATTTTAATAAATCGTCACTATTTGTGTTCTGAATGATTGTTTAACGTTCATATGCTCACGTAGATATCAATTATATATGTGTTAAATGCATAACCAGGTAGGTCCATAAAAGTATCACTTGTTCACTTTCTCTAGCCCCTCCATTAGCGCTGAGATTGAGCTATCCAGTAACCTGAATGTTTTTTATAAGGAACATTTAATAAGCTCCGAGCCTTAAGTTTCTTATATTTCCAGAGAATTTTATCCTCAAAGTTCCTTATCGAGTTCCTTATTTACTAAACTGTTAAGATTGTATTTACGAAGTATGTAACTATGTATAAGTACAACGATGGAATAAACATACTAGGCGGAACAATCGTAAAAGTTAGTTATTTTTCGGACCATTTTTAGCTTCGAGTTCCTTATGATAGTGTTTGTTCTAAAAGAAAAATGTATATTTAATGATTAATTTATACTTGTATATATTCTTCGAATAGGCGTCACCAAAAGGGACATTCTGGTACCATAGTCACGTGGGTGCACAACGATCGAATGGTTTGTTTGGAGCCTTGATCATAAAAGAGAAACCAGAGAATGTGAAGGAACAACACGAAGAAAAAATCATGGTGATTGGTGACTGGCATCACGAGAGTTCAGAAGAGGTATGATTTCTTTGTTGAACTGGTCGTACCTTTTGTGTGAAGTAGTGTAGTGGTTATCAATCTTCACTGCCGTCCAGGGGGTTGGGGTTCGATCCCACTCGGTGCTGTCATTCACTTGGCAAATGAATGTAACATTGCATGTCATATCTAGGGAATTGGGTAGACAGAAACTTAAGAAACCTGTCGGTTACTGTGCTAGGTATCGATTCCACAATATATTGTAGATGAGAAGAGAGTGCGCTGGTCTTGCTCCCTTGTGTTTAAAGTACTTTATCCGAAAAACTGTGTGTCAATATCTCTCGAGCTGGCAGGCAGTATAAACTACAGCGTAAGACGGGTTTAAAGAGACAACTTCTAGACCGCTCAATACAGAACTAGGCATCCTTTGTAAAGAGAAGCCAGTCATCGTCACTTTTTGTGTGTTTGTGCTTTTATGTCAAAATTTCTTATTTGTTTCATTCAGTTTGAGTTATATTAGTGTTTCAATGTAGATGACTTCAATATTTTTCTTGGTTGGTTGTTCTTGGGCATTTGTCAGTCTTGAAAAGACGTTCAAAATGAGACCAATTTGATCAATTGTTTTGCGGGCCATGTCGACCATGAAATTCCAAATATCGAAATAAAAATACGATTAATTTTGGCAGTACATCTTCTTTATTTTCATTGCTTTACAGAATACAAAATTTCAATTTTTTTGTAGTTTTTCCAATGGTTTGAGAATTTAATGTTCGATTTTTCATTTTATCCATAAATTTGAACTTTTTAACAGAACTTTTTATTTTCTATTTTGCATTTTTAGTAGTTGCAGTTTTTGCTGCCTTTTTATTTTTTCACCGACCAACCGACCCTCTATTTTGGGTAGCTTTGCCCGTAAAACAACAAACTAAATTGGCCTCTCCTTATTCACAAATTTCCTATCAGCAGATTCATATAAAAAAGTCACGAAATAACGTGGATTAAAGCTCTGATTGGCTGAGATATGCAAAGATTACCTAATGTTCTGGACATTTGGAAAAGAATATGCACATGTGTGCAATATTCAGCCAATTAGAGCTTTACTCGACGTTTTTTCGTGACTTTTTTTACATGAATCAAAAAAAGGAAGTACGTGTATTGTTAGAGAGTTTAAATACGACGCTAGCAATCGCTTTTTCTCGTACAATCATGGTCCAAATACATTGAGACTTTTTAGTTATTATACATTTTTCAGATTTTAAAAGAATTGCGTTTTCAGCTGGATTCCTACATAAGTTGCTTGGCTCGCGTGCTTTGCATACAAATGCTAAATTATTAAGATTTACCGCCAGGTTCTCGAATAAAGACATCTAATTTTACTGGAAAGCAACCGGCTTAACTTAACGATAACTTTAATAGAAATAATGAAAATTTAGGTATATAAAATATTTGACATGACATGGATAGTGAAAGTGCGTCAAAAAGTGAGAAATAAATACACAAAAGTTTTATTCTATAAGAACAAACTATATCAGAACATAAGGTTTTGATGATAAAAATATTAAGAACAAGTTAAGAACATTGTTAAGACTTTGTTGACTCTAAAACACCCTATTTCTTAAGAAATTGCACGAGTATGCTCATAAAATGTTGAAAATAAGAACATTTTAAGAACATTTTTAGGCTGAAAACTCGAGAAGCTAAGAACCTCCGAAGGCTTCAAAAAAAATTGAACGTTCTTATAAAAAAGTTATCAATATCAATAATTTTTTCCAAAAAATAACAAAGCAGAATAGAAAAAAAGTTCCACGATAACCATTCCAAATTATTACAATTAGTTAAATTAATTCAAAATAAAATAGGGTCTTAAATACTTATCGTATATGAAAGGCGAGGTTAAGAAAATAGATATTTACGACGTAACTTGATCTATTACTTTAGACTTTAAGAAAAAGTTTTGCGAATTCTTGATAAAGAAACACTGAATTTCAACAAAATTAAGAGCCACATCAATTTTCTCAAAAATTCTTCATGATTTCAGGTCTGACCTAATCTCGCGAAAAGGGGCAAAACCGTGAAAGTAACAAGTAGTCCGTGAAAATGTATGCCTTTTTAAATAAAGTAAAGAACCTGAAGGGTAGAAAAAGAGGCAAAGGTTAATCTAGTGCTACATTAAAGATTCATACTTCTACTTGAATGGTTCAGTAGTTGGGCCATTCACAGAGGCCCGCACGCGGTAGGATTAGCCGTTATGAAGTATGTGGAAGAACTTTCGGGGATTGCACATATGAAACATCCTAATACATTACAATTTGGACCACATTCAACAACTAAAGAACCATCGAATAATACATGTCCACCTTCTGCTTTGCCCGCACAAAAGTTATCCTCACATATCCCCGCTGGTAGATCAATATCATTCACGTTTATTACTCTTGGTTGTGGTCTGAGTTGACCAATTACTGAACTTAAAGATGCTGAAATGAAAATATTATAATTGATTAATAAAACAATGAAATTATGTATAACTGTAGACGTTTAATAAGAACAAAAGTACATAATAAAAAAAGGCTTCGAGGCCAAAAAAACTGAAAAAAAAGACAAACTGAAAAAGTTTTTAAATGCTCACACCTTTAATAGGCTATACATTTCTTTTTCGGTCGAATGTTAGTTAAATCAATCAGTCTGTGCCACTAATTCGATCGGGAAGATTCTTCCGAAACGGGAAGAACCTTCCCGAACGGGAAATTAACTTGACACCCAAACGGGTAAGAGTTAGAAAACGGACTTTCAGATCGGGAAGAAGCGGGAAAATAAGGATATATATTACTTTTCTTTCGGTGAAAAAACTTAAAATTTGATGCTTTTTCACCTCCAAAAACGTTTCAACTTTCGCCGGTCATCGTACAGCTTCGCCGAAGATTCAGTCAATTTTCAACTTCCCAAAGAGGAAGTATCTTTCCGAACGGGCAGAAAAAATTATAGCAAGTTCTTCCCGTTCGGGAAGGTTCTTCCCATTTCGGAAGAATCTTCCCGATCGAGTTAGTGGCACAGACTGTCAATGATCATATTCCAAATATTTTGTTATCCCGAAGTTTAAGTATCTGGACCATAAATTTCTGTAAAGCCCGAAAGCCTAGTTGGAGTGCTTGCTTTAGGCATTTTGAAGCAAAAAAAAGTGAATATAGCAAAAGATATTAATGCTATTGTTTTCGAAAATCCGCGAAGCTTCTGATTGGTCAAGCGCTAAAAATTCTATTGTAATGTCACGTGACCTAGATAGGATTTCCAACATAACCACGGCACACTTTTCAGCCAAAACACTCTATCTAGATCTAGCCCTTCGGTCTTTGCAGAAATCTATGATCTGGACGAAGTAGATCATTCACAAAAGTATAAATACATACAAGATACGAACTTACCCCCAATGAGAAGGAGAGTTATAACCAACATTGACTTCATTTTTGTTTCTTGGCTACTTCTTGGCTGCTTCTTGATTTTGTTGTGTGCTCAAACCGTGTCCAAGGACTTCAATTTATACCCATAACCACATGCAAAACAAGTCCTCAGTATTCTAGATAGGAAATAAACAGGAAAAGTATAATTTGTCTCCTGTTTCTTTCTTCCATCTCTTCAAATTTCACCTTAAAAGGGATATGGAAATCCTTCCATGAAGTCTCTCAATATTCTTTTAGAAATACAATAACAGGAAGGGCAGGAATTGTTTGATATATTACTTTCTTTGAAAAAGTCCTTTATTAATTGAAGGTTCTTCTACAATCTTAGGTTATTGTTTTTTTCTTCAGCCATACCTATTTCGACGAGAACCACAGCCTACCAGGATGAGTGTGTTATCATAAGGGTGTAAATAATGAACAAAATGAAGTTTCTTTCAGCTAAATTTGGACAATCTGCAAACTTTTGTTTTTAAAATGGACAAAAGTTTTCAAGAAAATGCACCGTAGGGGTCGATTTTTCACCCAGATGTTTCACCATTTTTCATTTTCAAGTGCCCCACCCCTTGGCACCGACCCAGTCGTGCTATAATATATAGAAGTTGGAAAAGTAATACGGGTTTTTATTTAAACGATTTCAAAATAAAAGGCCACATACATGTTTTTTCTTCTTATATTATAACTTTTATAAGAATATGCAGGCTCAGTCATTGGTACCTAAACAATGGCTCAATTGTTTAAGAACAATGGATTCCAAGCATAAGAATGGAAGATACTTGCTTATCAAAAAGAAAATATGTAGTACATGCTAAAAAATAAAAATATCGTACTTGTTTTTCTGTCATCATAATGATTGTTCGACTTCAGGAAGGATGAAACCGTGGCTATGAAATATATTCATTCGTTTGTGTTATATTTATCTAGAGACACGAGCGCTTCTGCAAAGTCATTAACATCAAGGAATCGGAAATAGAATTTGAAAGAAGTCTGTAATAGTCATACGAAGTGGACATAACATCAGTGCAGATAATTGCTTTAATTTTTTATAGGATTTGTGGCTTTATCGAGGTGTCTGCTCGTGCTAGATGAAGATTTTCAGGGAAAATTCAGTATCTAAATTTAAAACATTTCCAGACCAAAACTCTCAGTCCACATTCGATCTACACAAAGCAAAGATATTTTTGTTTGAAAAACACTCATCTTCTGCAATGTTTATCATTTGCGAGTACCACAAGAAATCTTACAACCAAAAGTGTTCTGGTTATATTTGCACAAACTTTCATCATAGATTGTGGCCACTTGAGGGTTTCCCTTTCCGGCGCGTAACGGCCGGCGCGTCGGGCAATAGTTTGTCTGATCAACTAACATTGGTGTCAGGGCTAACGATCTGAGTTAAGCATGGCCCGATTACGGGTCCTGCATCGCCGGTTCAGGGAATTGGAACTTGCCACGGGGGTTTCCATCAGGGGGCTGCTCCTTATTATCAGATGTGAGTCTGGTTTAACAAAAATTGGCGATGGGTAAATTTTGGTAAATTGCTCTTGAAGAAATATAAGGGGAAAAAAATGTCGGAGTTTTATTTAGTCGGTTTTTTTTTTCGTCGGGGAAAAGTTTCGTCACCTAGAGGGCATTTTCGTCACTTTCCCCCTACCAAAATTTCATATTCGTCACTTTTTTCCCCGAGGAAATTTACAATTTAGTCACTTTCACCCGACTAAATTGTCCAAATAAAATGGTTTCCTTCACTAGCTCGAAAAAAGATCTTGTAATTTGACGTTATAGCACTAATTTCGATTAATAAAGGTGTAAAAAATTTGAATTTGATTTTTTGTTGGGGTTTAAAAAATCGGGTAAAAGTTTTGGTCGGGGATAAAAAAATCGGGTAAAAGTTTTGGTCAGGTGATATAATATCGGGGAAAATTCGCTGAGGGAAAATTTCGTCACCCCCTCAAAATTTTCGTCACTTTCCCCCGACATTTTCCCCCCGATAATGCATTCGATAGTCTGTCAAATCACTCAACAATGTTTATTCCCGGATTTGAAAGAAAGTTATAAAAACCCAATCAGAAAAATTTCCATTTTTTCAGGTCTACATCAAGATGATTTACGGGAACTTCAAAGGACGCATTCCGTTCAAGACAACCAAAACGTTAGACGGTGGACGATTTTCAGGGGTTCCGTGGGTCAGCGCATTAATCAACGGAAAGGGCCGCTATCGTAATCCGGACAACAGTGAGTTTTATTTCTATAATAATTTTAGTTCTTCTCAGAAAAGTTATACAGATATTGCCAACTTGAAATTTAATGTCATTTCAGACCTTTTGTTATTGGTTTTACTTTCTAATGTTTTTTTTGTCACAACTGATTTAAAGGTTTTGTTTTGATTGAAAGGTAACTTTTTTATGATGCTGATGTAGTAAAAACAAGTGCGACAAGATTAGAAAAAGGTTTTGAAAAAATGAAAATACATTGAATAAAAAAAACATTCCTCAGACAAAGGGACTTTTACTGATACTCTTTCGAATTTTTTTTTCCTTATACTGTAATAAATAGAACATTTTCTATCTTATAATCCGGGATGAGCTGGAGTTTTTACAAGATACTTCACTAATTAGTCATTTAAAGTGATAGAGATGACGCGTTCTTTAGAAAAAGCAATAAGATTCTCTTATTACATCTTAACGACCAACCAAATCAAATAAGAGCTTGTAAAAACTCCAGCTTGTCCCTATAATCAAAGCATTCTAACACTTTCTTTTTTGTACAGATGAAACTATTCCAGCACCACTCGAACGTTTTAAAGTCAAACCAAATCAAACTTATCGATTCCGTGTCATCCAAGCTGGCACAATATACCCGTTGCGTGTATCAGTTGACCGTCATACTCTAACAGTTGTAGCCTCAGATGGATACGATTTAGCCCCTGTTCAATGCGAGTCGTTTATAATCAATCCCGGGGAGAGGTTCGATTTCCTATTGACTACAAATCAAACAATCGAGAATTATTGGATTCGAATTGTTAGTATGGAAGTAAGTCACTCCTTATTTTTCTTGTTTATCAATCTCAGACTTTGATTGAAGATAATAGGGAATCATTTTTTTCGTTGCATTTGCGAAGAGAAAGCGAAGTATAGATTCGAGGTATCGTGAAATTAAAGGAGATCTTAGTCGGAATCGCAGCCCTCTACAAAACAGCAGGTAGTATAGGGGCACGAATCCGTTAGTGGATGCCTGCAGCCTAAGGAGATCCTAAAACATGTATTTTCTTGCTGGCTATAAATTCTTGATATTTATGACGTAATCTTTCATACAAAAACACACGAAAAACCAGGCGTTTGCCACCAGTTCCATGTTTTAAGATTCCCTTTAATTTTTCATTGAACAAATATTTTTCTCCACAGGCAAATGTCGAGCATCACAGTGAAAAGGCCATTTTACATTACGAAGGAGCGAATACTGACGATGAACCGAATACTGACCGACAGAATTGTCCTCAATCCGAATGTACGGTCGTTAACTGCCCGTTCACTTATTTCCCCACAGAAATGAACATTAAATGCGTTTTGATGTCTGATTTGACGTCACCAGATTCATCAGATCCAGCTCCTGAATTCATAGAAAATGACAGCAAGGAGCATTTCCTGAATTTTGCATTCCCGGGTGAATCTGTAACGCCGGGTAGTGTAAATGGCCGGAAATTTGAATTTCCGGGTGTCAATTCGCTGACACAGAACGAACAAATCGGAAAGTATGATTGCGATCGTCACGAATGTGGTCACGATAAGATTTGTTATTGTCATTATCAGTTAGAGATACCATCCGATAAAACCATTCAGATGATTTGGATGAATGTTGGAAAAGGGGCTGGTTGGGGTCATCCAATGCATTTACATGGCCACAGTTTTTACGTCCTGAAAATGTCTTATCCACCACAGAATCAGACGAGCGGTAAACTAGCAACCATTTCGGACATGGAGAATGAATTGTTTAACAAAGATGTGGACTGCGGTGGAGGTAAACAATTCTGTAACGAAGCAAAATGGAGGAATTCTTCATGGACAAATGGAAACATCCCTGGACTTAATCTTGTTAACCCACCTCGTAAAGATACTTTGATTATCCCGACCGGTGCGTATGCTGTGATAAGGATTCGATCAAATAATCCAGGAAAATGGTTCTTGCATTGTCATATTGAAGTACATTCCCTGGATGGGATGGCGATGCTTATTAACGAAGGCGTTGATAAACAAAAAACGCCCCCTCATGGTTTTCCAGTATGTCAAAACTTTTACAATGATCGTGAAAGAGATGTGAAATATGTCCCACATAAAGGTGAGTTTAAAGAATATGCTGACGTCTGCATATTGAAAATGACCTTTTGATGTTTTGCTATTCTCGTATCAAGAGGCACTAGCACCACCTTTTGGTTTTACTGATGGACGTGATACATTTGTGAGCGTTATCAGAATCATAGAAAACGAGAAGGGGTGTTTCATTTCGTTTCCAGGCATCAAGCGATTTTTCGACCTCAACCAAGCTCAGAACATAAAGGTACTTTCAGATTCGAAAGAAACCATCAAGTGCTGCCAAGTACTGTTCAAGCCGAAAAGAAAATTTTAAAACCACCTTACAACGAAAATATATGAAATCGCTTAAAATGTGTGCTTCGACTGGGATTAAAACAATTCTCTGATTTTTTTATATTTTAGAATCTGAAGTATGCGCGGAGAATCAATCATTACTGATTGTGTGTATCGTACTGGCAGTGATCGTCATTGTTCTTCTTACTGCACTTATTGTCATCAAATGTTCACAACGTGCTCGTGTTCAAGACAGTAAAGAAAACCTCCGAATGTCTTAACCATGTTGAATCAACAATATTACAATAGAGTCGAGACGATTGCAATAAAAGAGTTTGCTGTTTAGAGTGGGGTATCCAGTTGGCGTGAATTTATAAAGATTCCCGTTTATATATAAGTGTATTTGCAGTATATCTGCTGGGACTTCTTTCGCATTCAAATGGTCACTAAAAGGGAGTAAAAAACACTAATTTGATTTATTCAGTTTGATTTAATTTTTTCTATATAACGGTTTGAGGATCACTTTAGATTTTCCAGTTTGCGTCAGAAAATTCAAATAGAAATATTGCACTGAACAGTGAAGTAAAAATTTTTTTTTTTTTTTTTTTTTTTTTTTGACTCGGAGGAGTGTGGGGTTCGCACGGCAGGCCCGGCACGCCAAATTAACATATATACTACACAATTTTTGCACGGAGGCAGTCCCGGCACGCCAAATATTAGATATGTTAAATAAAATAAGTTTTGTCGAAAATCTAACAGGAACACAAAAGTTCAGAATCACTAGAACTATGTGAGAGCGAAGAAGAAAGACTATCTTTGCTCCATGGAGTTCTGCTGCCGCGGAGGCACAGGAGAACCGAACTCAAGAGAGCAAAGTTAATCTTTCTTCTTACCCAAGTTGTCGTGATGGCAAGGGACTCGTTTCGTTTTTCAGATAAAAGTTCTGATAGTCTTTTGTAAAAATGTTTCGTTTCTCTCCCCATTCCGCCCATTGCGGTGAAAACAATTGGGGTAAAGGAGCCGTGCTCAACTTTCATGATTCTTGAATTGTAAACGTTCTTTTTCTCCCTTTCGTTTGCATCGCATGCTTTGGAGACAGTAGAATTCCTGAACTTTTTGGCGATTGGGTTGAAAACCCTTACGTCGAAGAATGCCTTCTGGCCAGGAATCCAAAATCCCCTAGCAGCAATGTCGAGTGAAGTAAAATGCGTCAATTTGTAGATGTATAGAAGCTCGAACCCTTCATCTTTCGATATCTGTGGTTAAATTCAACATTCTCTATAATAGATTTGCGAGACACAGGGATTGAAATAGAGGCTATCTTTCGCAAATTTTTTCTTTTCCGAAGTGAAATTTACGCCAACTGGGTTCTGCACTCTTTTTTAATATTTTTACACTTAGCTGTATTTTAGTGGTTCACAACAAAATTTTGACGTTATTATGAAATTTTTTCTAATTTGTAAAATAATTGTTTTATAGTCTTTAACAACTTTTTCTAAGTTTCTTATATGTTTAAGTTTAATTATTACATACCTGCAGGCAAAACAGCCATTGAATAATTCCTGATGTACCATGAATATTATACCACGGTAGATTTTTTTTTCAAATTTTGCTTTCAAAGTTTGATTTTTTTTTGTCGCTTTTGTTGTTACATCAAATAATTTTTTTAAATTAATCTATTTTCGATTTCATGAACAAATTTTATGACTCAAAGTAATTAAGAAAATCATTAAAAAAGAAAAGCATTGGAATTCTGAAATTGTTTCGGTATCGGAAATCCATGAATTTTTGCTTTAAAATTTCGGTATCATAAAGTTTTTATCCCCCTTTTTCGGAGTTCATACATGAAAAATCAAATTTGATGAAAAATTAGTCAAAACAAGGAAAAATACCAAAAAAAAATCGGTATCGGAATTGCAATTATTTTTTTATAGAATTTTGGAAATTTTGGTAAAATTATTCGGTATTTTGGAAATCGCAAACCCCGTACGCCCCCCCCCCTTCAATAGGTTTTCGTTGATTATTGGATTTATCATGAACATATAAACGACTGGACGTCTATCTTCCATTGTGTCTTTGAAGCGAGCTTCGTTGCCGCCTGTATTTCAATATTGGCATAAAAAATCCGACAATATTCCGTCACAATTTTATTTCTTGGAATTACTTAGGTTAAAGGAGCTTGAACATTAACCAATACTTCTGTACTGAACGGGATGTCATTTTATTAGCAATTTATGACCAAAATGAGGGGGAAACCACCACTTCTTCATCAAATAACTCATGTTAAGTATCGACCATACTCGCTTAAAAGTCTTCTATATAGTTTATTTAGTTTTTCGAAAGCTTTCAAATTCTATAATTGGTTTTGGCCTAAAATGAGTTTGTAATTTCCATAGAAATCGGACCTTTATATATATATATTATTTTACCATATAAACTATAACTAGTAAATGGGACCTAAGTCAAACTTTAATCATAAAAAATTGTTAGGTAAAAATCACTATTTCATATTCAAATTTATAAATCTGTCGATAGTCAAATTGTTATCTGACAACACCTGCTCTAGGAGAGAGGGAGTTGTTCTTCCGATTCTATGATATTTATCGGAATTAAACATTAACTGTTTAATACCACGATCTACAGACATTCGAACGACATGTCCTGCATAATTCTTTTGCTGTTTTCGAATGAAATTACTGACGTCTTCAGTATGGCATATAGAATGGAGCTTAGCGTTATTAATTTTTAATCGAAAGTCTCCTTCTTCAGTATTGACTCGACTGAAACCACGTCGTATCATTTTGCGAAGTAGACTTCTGTACGTTGAATCAAGCTTATCAAATTGCGCTGCGGTCAGATTCCAATTCTGACAAGAGTACGTTAGTCTACTTCTCACAAAGGAGTTAAAAAATTTAACTCTTGTAGATAGATGAATTCCATGATTCTGAAGGAGGTTTGTCATACTTGCGAATTTTCCAAGTGCCATCTGAATGCGATAGTTGATTTCAATGTCTCCGGTATTAGGCGCATTTGGAGAGATGTGCGAACCAAGATATTTGAACTGGCCTGAATTTTTCAACGGGACATTGCGAATATTAATGATGCTAATCAGGATAGTTTGTCTCGAGGTAGCAGTGATTGAGAATCATCGTCTCGGTTTTGGTTTCGTTGATTCGAAGACCAAATTTAACGAATAAGTTGTCTAGAAGTGTTGACGCTGATTGTAGAGATGAAAGATCAGTCAAGAAAAGTATCAGGTCGTCTGCGTACCCACACCATGGGAGTGATGATTCACCTGATAGCTTCCCGTTCTGATTTCGCATTCGAAGTCGTTCTGCTCTAGAGATCGATCTTGGATTGATTCGATACTTATGTTTAAAGAAACTAACCTCGTCAGTAAAGTTACATTTTTTAATAAAAACTCGCATGACGTAGTCAATGTAGAGGTTGAACAACAGAGGACTCTCAGGTCCTCCTTGACGAACGCCTGATGATACATGGAATGAAGTGTTCGCTTCATGGAAGGTCAAGGATGTTTGACTGTATAACTTCTCTAAGATATCGAATAGTTTTAGGTCAGCATTATCAGGAAAGCGAATTCTGATTGATTGAAATAGCCAGTCTCTGGGTATATGGTCAAATGCAGCCGTTAAATCAACAAACAGTAAGTAGAGTGGTTGCGTTTTTCGATTGGATATTTGTTGTGTTCTTTTGATAGTGAAAATTCCGTCTGTTGTACCTCTGTTTTTTCTAAATCCATTTTGTTCATCTGTGATTTGTGCCTCATACCACGGTCTGATTCGATCCAGTATGATATTTATCATCAATTTACATACAGTCGAGCCAATGCTGATTCCCCGATATTTGGTTGGGTCGGATTTGGAACCCTTCCCTTTCCAAAGCGTTTTCAATCTCGAGTTTCCCCAGGCGCTTGGTAGATCCAGATTAGACCAAAGATTTTCTGCCAATTTTTGGATAACTTGGAGCATAACGGGTGCTCGCATTTTTTTGAGGATTTCAGGGTCAATGTCATTGCTAGCTTTGTCTGATTTTAGTTGATGAAGGTGCTTTTGAATTTCCTCGATGGACGGGTATCAGTGTCTATAGGGATGTTGGTGGAAATGTTACGAAGATCATTTATAAAATCTGGCACGTTAGTCGAGAGTTCTTCAGGGATTATGAGATTATCACGGCTAGGATTGAAATGTTTTTGGAAGTGTTTTAGAAGCATTTCTGGGGGGCATTTTGCAGTTGTGCTTCTAAGGGTTGTCTCTTGGTTTTTAGCCCTCGAAAAGAGTTTGTCGAGTTCTCTATTGATGGCAAATTGATTGATCTTTTCAGCTTCTGATTTATAATACTGATTTCTGAGATGTTTTGATCGTAATCGTATCCTCTTTCTAATAGTAAATAGTCCCTTACTATTGTTACGAAGAGTTAATTCATCTTTCAATCCGTACAGACGTTTCAATTCCTCATCGTTATGCCATGGTTGGTATAATCTTGATCTCTCAATTTTGGGAATAGATTCTTCTGCAGATGAATTTATATACGTAATAAACGATTCATTGATGATAGAGTTATTATTTTGAAGTAAATCGATTTGTTCCAGTTTAGTAACGGTATTTTCGAGAAATGCGTTATAAATTTGCGTATCCTGTAGACACTTCAAGTTCAGCTTGATACTTTTCGGTGTCCTATTTCTTGAAATGTATCGACCAATTTTTGAGCTTGGTGTACAGATGTCTGCTATAAGTAACCGATGGTCAGAGTCAAAGTCAAAACTGTTGTACACACGACAGTTATTGGCATATTGGCGAAGCCAGCTACAACATAATACAAAATCGTATACTTTCTTGGTAACTCCATCTGGCGAATGCCAGGTGATTCGACGGCACTTTTTGTGGGTAAACCAAGTGTTCAGAACAGATAGTCGATTACGGTTGAAAAATTCATGAAAGCGAAGACCATTGTTATTTACTATAAGGTCATCGATCAGGGTGTTTTCACGAAGGGAAGAATTATATAAGGTGGCTGATGAGGTAGCATTAAAATCACCAAGACAGATTACTTTTCGTGTCTTTTCACAGATGAATTGTTTGTTTAGGTTGGCGTAGAAGAGGTTTTTGGATGAGGTTGAATCGTCCTCAGTCGGAGCGTAACAACAAATTATTCGAAGGGAGCAGCCACGTATGGTAATGTTTGCAGTAATTATTCTCGGACTTACTGGAAGCACTTCCTCTATTTCAATATCATTTTCGATTTTGATTGCAATACCAACTCCATGCTGTCTTTTCATAGAATAGCCACACCAGTACAGTTCATATTTATAGTTTTTATCGTTTATCTTGGGTTCAATTTTCACCGAGTTACTATTGAGACGACGGACTTCTTGGAAAGCACATACAGAAAGGTCAGCTTTAGCAATTTCAGTAATACAGTTCTCTAGCTTTATATCATCTTTTCCAGTTCGAATGTTTACAGTACCGATTCGCCATTGATGAAGGTGATTTTTGTTAACCATTGATTGATGA
Organism: Clytia hemisphaerica; assembly: GCF_902728285.1. Taxonomy (NCBI): domain Eukaryota; kingdom Metazoa; phylum Cnidaria; class Hydrozoa; order Leptothecata; family Clytiidae; genus Clytia; species Clytia hemisphaerica. The sequence continues at coordinate 339,208 of NW_027103774.1, read as the reverse complement.
AGAAAGTTGTTCGACCCAAAATATCAGGAGTGTGTTAGGTCAGTTCCTCACTCCGAGACAAATAAATGTTCTTATATCACATACAAGGTGATTTCGTTCGATTTCCAGGTTGATGGATAATCAGTATATCAGCAACAACGTCTCCAGTCTGTGATGTCTTTGGGCTAGTTTTTCGATAGATGGGTCCAAAAATAAGAGCTACCCTTAAAATTTTTCTGGGTCGTCCTTTTAAAATCAATCCATAGGGTGTTAGGCATGTCAGGTTCAAAGTTGGTGCTTTGTTCCAAATTTGCACGATAATTACACCAATCAGGCCTACTAAGAAGAACTTGGACTATTTTTTTCTCGAAGTTTGTCGGTGTATCATCAGGTTCATATGGAAATTATCCTGTCATTGAGAAATTTCTGAATATATTTTGATATCTTTACCTTTAAATCTTTTATCTCAATTTTGAATTGAGACCCATTTTCACGTTTTTGTCTCGAAAAAAAATGCCCTAAGAATGGCAACACCCCTACCTCACAGCCCCAGTGGAACTTTTTCCCACAGCGGGACAAAAATTTCTACTGAAGTCCTAATGGGGATGGAAATTCTAGGGTTCCAAACTTAGGCAAATCTTCTGATTGGGCTTGGGTCCCAGTAGGTCTGGGACACGTCGTAAAAGCTCAAAATGTCAACATTAATTATCTCTCAGGTAGTACTTTCATTTAATGAAAGTACAAAAAACAAGTTTTATATAACTATTGACAGACTTTTCATGTCAGGTTATGAAGGGCCCCAAATTGTAGGTCAACTAACCCCAAAAGGTAGGTCAAACATTTTCGTCAAAATATCTAACCTAGAACAATAAATATTGAAATGGACTATTTTCCCCATTTCCTTAGTTCATTAGGAATAAGAAAATACCTTATCATCATAACTTAATTCCAATAGATTTCGATTTAGAGCGGATTTATTTAAAAAATGTCTCAATTCGGGTAGTATCCAGTCAACTTCGATTCAGATTTCCGTTGGAAAAAATTAATTCAAGTTAAAATTTCATGTCTAGAAATAATAAGTAATATGTAACAGTATGCCCTGATACAACTTTTTATGAAGTTGAACTATCGTTAAGGCTACAATGCTTGAAAATGAGAAACCTACATTCTCGGGATCAGGTGCTGTACTGTTTTTATGAGAATTCTTATTATAAACACTTTTCCCGTGTTTTGTGTCTCAGGAGAGAGTGGTAGTGTTTATTTATTTGTCTTTAACAAAACTAGTGACCACACTCATAGAAAAATCTAAACGAAGGAGGTGGTCGCAAAATTGTTTAAGTTACAAGAAATAAATCTACCGAAAAGACATCCATACCCTGGCTAGGCAAGAATGCCATTAATAAAAGTTCCCAAGTTTTCCGGATGTTTGGAGTTAAATCCATTTTTATATAAAGTCTGATAAGATGGGGTAGGGGTTGTTTTTTATTTATGATACAGTGGAGTCTCCATTACTCGAACACGCACGGGAAGCGCAATGTGTTCAAATTAAGGGGATTTCGAGTTATGGAGTAAGGTTAATAATTGTTACTTGAAGGTACCGTTAAACTTATTCGAGTTAAGGAGACATTCTAGTTATAGAGGTTCGAGTTAAAGACACTCAAATGTACTGGTAGGTTTTTTTTTTAAATAAGATTAATGAAATAATGTTGTAAATTTTCCATTTTACTTAAAAACCGGGCAAAGCCAAGCTCCGCCCCCCCCCCAAAAAAAAAAACAAGTGATACTTTTATGGCCCTACCTGGTTATGCATTTAACACATATATAATTGATATCTACGTGAGCATATGAACGTTAAACAGTCATTCAGAACACAAATAGTGACGATTTATTAAAATTACTTGTTTGTTTCTTATTAAAAAAAAAAACGTTTAAAAAACCAAAATTTCATGCTCTTCAAATATTCTTTCATATTCAAGACTTCGTTAGCAAAAAACATCTATCTCATCAAAAAATTGAGTAATTTGGCTAAGAACATTGATGTATGCTTATTAATGGTGATTCTTATAGATAAAGATGCGTTTTTTGAGCTGAAAAGTTCTTTTTTTACAAAAATCTGCTTGACCCATCTTTCATGCAAAAAATCAAACGATCAACGATCCAATATTTCACAAAGTCCAAAAAACCCTTTTTTTAGCCGTTTTTTGGCCCATATTTGCCCAAAAACATTTTTTTTCGAAAATCGGGCTCCGTCACATTCGAGGGTTTATAGTTGTGCATCTTTGTGCAAAAAGTCATAAAGAATGAAAGAGCCAATCTCGAGAAAAGCTAATACCTAAGTAATTGATAATGTGCTTATAAAAAAATATCGAATTTGGCCAGTTTTTCTATAAAAACACCCAAAGCAACCAAAATTTCATGGCTAACACACATATTCTTTAAAAGTAAGCCCTTTTGAGCAAAAAAAAACATATATCTCATAAAAAAATTGAGTAATTTGACTAAGAACATTGATGTATGCTTATTAATAGTGATTCTTATAGATAAACATGCGTTTTTTAAGCCAAATAAATTTTTTTGCAAAAATCTGCTTGAGCCATCTTTTACCTATGATGGTACATACTTTCATGTAAAAAATCAGAAAAAATTAATGATCCAATTTTTCACAAAGTCCAAAAAACCCGTTTTTTAGCCGTTTTTTGGCCCAAATTGGCCCCCAAATTTTTTTTTCGAAAATCGGACTCTGCTACATTTTGGCCACCACCATTTTGCACCTTTGTACCAAAAATCAGATGATTCCTATGATTCAATCTCGAGAAAAGCTGGTAACGAACGGACGGACGGACAGAGGTGAATTTATAGGACCTCCACCCCACCGGGGTAGGTCCAAAAATAATTCTGGAAAAGTAGAAGAAGTGTTTTACTGAAAACTTGTATATTGAAATTTATGAAGAAATTACAAAATTTTGTGAGAGATTACGATTGAAATTCTACTAATAAAACTGGTTTTGTAAAATATCCTAAAAATGTCGATGCGAATTTACTCGATTTTATGGCATTCATAAGTTTGTCAACTGCTTCTTTATAAAGATTTAGCACACCGCTCTCCAATTTTGTCAGCAACGAGGCTAAATGCTCGAAACATAAAACCACAACTTGAAATTCGTTAGTATTTTCGTCTTGTAGCTCGTCAGTAATATAACGAGAAAAATATTCTACACTTTGTTGAACGAACTTTCGATTCTTTTCAGAGACGATCTCTTTATGCTCAGACACCAACGAATCGAGAATGGATAAAATAGAAGCATAGATAGTTAACCGATTAGATTCGGTCATTTCACAGCCTCCTTTTACATCAGCCAAATGATAATATTTCGAAAATAAGTGTAATAAGGTTTCTTTCTTGTTCGATATTATCTCATTACCTTTATTGTTAGTTGTTAGAATTTGTAATAAGTATATCATCGAGACTAAATACTCAACTCGGTCACCTTTCTCATTTAGCGAGTCAAATGACTCGATAACTCCATCAATAAATTCACTGGTAATAAACGAGTCAAGTGGATCCTCGCACTCGTCAAAAATAATCTCCAAATTTTTAACAACATGACAAAGCAAAGTAACGTTCAGTGTATTATTCAATAGATACAAAAGATGTTCAAGGTTTTTGCCTTGGCAACAGTCGTTTACCCATAGCAACAGTGTCGAATGACATGATAAACACGTGCACAACAATCGTGTAAGCTCCACAAGGCTTAACGCATCCATAACTGTTAAATAGCTTAAAATCTCACATCTCATTTCCCCATCTTGACTTAACGAAGAACCTATTTCTTTGACACAAAATAAGTTCCCAAGAATTCCGAAACAAATCTCCATTAAACGTGGGGATTGTGTCTGTCTCAACGCATCTAGAAGAATATTTTTTGAATCATGCTCGGTAATAAACAAAGCAACTTCACTGTTCGCAGTCATGTCCCATAATTGACAAAGGTCATTTTCGAAATCATCTTTCAGAAAACGTTCATTATTATCTGAAGTGTGTTCAGACCCTTGTTCTTTCTCCTCGTTTTTGATGTTTTCAACCAGCGATGTATAAATAGTGTCTTCTTCGTGCTTATACAATTTAAGTAGCACATCAAGTACCCATCGCTGACTGAAAATTGTATTGCCAATTAAGTCTCCAGTTACACTTTCCTTTTCAGCATCTGTTAATGGTGGAGGTGATGGATTTCGATACGACTCGTTTTCCACGGTTTCGTTATTTTCGTTATTTTCTATTTTCATCTGAAACAATAGAAAAGGGATAGTTAGAAATTTGATCTACCTAATCATGTTTTGATAACACTTTTCAGGGAGTTTCTAAACATCGACCAGAAATGGCGACCACGACCAGCGACCACGACCGGCGACCAGATAAATTTGGGTTATCGAGTTTATCTGCTCTCTCCACCGTAGAGGGCATCCAAATCGAGTCCTGATGTGGCTTTCAAATGAACCACTGAGCACGTGGCTGAGAATTACTCTAGCTTAGAATACCAAAAGTGACCTTTGACATTACCAGTCATTTTCTAGACAAAGTGACACTTTTTGACAAAAATTTCGACAGGGCAATTAAGTGTGATGCCTGTAAACTTTATTACACCAAATATTTTAATTATGCTGAATGAGATGTCTTTAGTATGAATAGATAGAAATTGTCAGCAGGCAAAAGCTGGGAAGGGCAGTTTTAGAGATATCAATCTCATCAATTATTCTATTGTCCTTACATTGTCAAAATGACTTATTTTGACAAAATAATGATCTGATGATCAAATATAAAGCTTCCTAAATGAATTTCAGCAAAAAATTTGCCACTAATTAATTTGATGCCGAAAATACAAAAGGATAGAAATTGACACCCCATTCTTAAGCTCCAAGAGCGTTAAAATGGCTGTTCTACACGTTTTGCACGTGGCTTTATAATTACTGTAGAAGAGACAGGGGTGAGTTTTTACTCTTCAATTCGATAAATAAATGATTATAGGAGAAAGACTCTAAGGTGGAGAAAGAGGAAAAACTCGATAACCCAAATTTATCTGGTCGCCGGTCGTGGTCGCTGGTCGTGGTCGCCATTTCTGGTCGATGTTTAGAAACTCCCCACTTTTCAGGTGCTGTCTACTCATGGGAATTTACTATGCACATTATACACACTATATACACACAGTATTAGATAAACACCTCTGTAAATAAGACGAAATTCCAGTTTTACCAAATATTTGGAGATCTTTTTAAATATTTACAAATCAACTTGTTTCAAATTTGGGGCAAGTCAATATGCCTTTAGAGAAGAAATTTGAGCGATAGGAAACTTTGGCGAGAATTGACGAGTCCCCTTAAAAATTAGCCGTATACGGTAAAATTACTTCCGCCAAGTTTGCGTTTTTTGGGAAAAACGCCAATATACAGACACAATAACTAAAGTAAAATGCTAAAAAATATTGCGAATAAAAATTTTGTAGAGTTTTTTTTAATATGTTGAAATAATCTTTTTGACAATTTGTTAAAAAACAATAAGAGCAAAAATTATTACTGTACTAAAAACAAAAGGGGAAAATATAACTAAAAAATAAAGTATCTTTGCGGATCTCAAGGCTTTGAAATGTAAAAAATCTAAATGTTAAATTTCTTTGATCAAAACTCAATACGTAGTAGTTCTAGTATAGCCACATTTATAGATTTTTCATACTAAATCAGACAGTTAAGTTTAAGATTTAAGATATCCAAACAATACAGTGTGTCCCGAAAAAAGAGGAACATTTTTTACATAAAGTAAAATCCTCGAAATTGATGCCAAATATTATGACTTTTTTACTTAATATTTTCATCTCAAGAACCTATTCAATCATCTTGGGGATTGAATATCTATTTATTACAAAAAGAATTGTAATTTATTCCAATTATTCTAAGCCCAGTTTAAGGTTTGATTTTAGGTAAGGATTTTACTTTACATAAAGATTTGTCCACTCTCTGTATAGGCCCGCATGAATAAAATAAGGTCAAAATTTATCGAAATAATGTACAAAAAACATGCTATTCTTTGCTTCAAAATATACATAATTATAAAGTTTTCAAGGTGCAGCCCAACATGTGTTACCATTGAAAAGCACTTTCTAGCACGCCCTTTAGCGGTTTTTTTATGAGCTAAAATTAAATTGAAAATGCTTGGGTAAAGGCTTCTAAGCTAAGAATTGAATTTGAAGAATACCATCTAGTTGAGATTATAGATCATCTAAATTCTAATTAAATTTTAAGGAGGGAAATTTCGCGCTCTAATAAGAAAGATAAAGCTAACCTAAAAATAACAATACTGTCAAAAACCTCATTAAAAAGATTTTAAGACATACAATTACAAATTCTCTGGTAAATCGGGTTTTTTAAAATAATGCAAAATAAATTCTTTAATTACTTGATACATAGAGGGAAAAGTACTAAGCTATCTTTAATCCCGAAAGTGGAGGAATGAAAGTATAGTGGGAAATATCTTTACAATATCATGACTTCAAGACATGTTTTTCTTCCACTGAACTTTATATAAACCCTGGGAAGTTTCTCAATCCAAAACCTTTGATCGGAGTAGTACCCTAATAATGTCACTACTCGACAGTGATGTGAATGCGTTGAGAGCGCTAGATATACTTGTCGTTAGACAATTGTGATGTAGCATCGTTTTTTATCAGAGAAAGTTGTAATGCAATGTCTTCTTTACGGGTACCCATTTCAAAAGTATAACTCTGACTAAAGATGGCGGGTATAGCCTAAGTCAAGAATTTTACCAGGGGTTAGTGTTTTTTTATTATATATGAGTTAAAATTCAGATTGGACGAGACTTAACTCTTTGTATCATTAAACAACCAAATATCGAGACTTGTAAAATAATCTCAAATTGAACATAAACTTAACAGCATTGTGAAACGGGTCCAAATCCATTTTCTCGAGATCCTCTAACGTGTGCAAGATGTACAATTTATACAATTTTAACAAATTGTGACCCTCGTACTGGTTTAAATGCGTACAGTTTCTTTCTGTTTGGTGAGCAAGACGGTTGAAGCGAGCTCTGATAATCCGAGATTCAGCAGCATAGTCACCAGGCGTCAAAACTCGAATCGATCACCCAACACAGCCAGGTTGTTGGGGGTTCGGTCAGATTTCCGTATCACCAAATCACCAATGTTCTTTCGTTACATTTTATCAACGTAATTTAAAAGAGCAAGATTTGTAAGTATTGAAAATCAAACAGACGAAAATTATTTTCATTCCATGACCGAATCCATGAACTCTAAAAACCTCGTGGCGTAAAGATGTGGTTTGACTGTGGATATTTCTGCACCTGCCTGTAAAATACATTATAAAAGTACGGTCAATCATTTAGCGTTGCTAGCGGAAAACTCGATAAGTCGATCGTTTTAACTTCTTTTACAATAACCATAGTGACAAAACGTCTATAATTAGCTAACCTGATAGCAGCTGTGGAGTTTTCTACGCGACACGCTAAAGCTCTAAAGATCGCTGAAAACTAACATCTGAGGAAAATGGCCCTATCTCTACAGAAATTTTGAGTCAACTTTTTGTTTAGTGCCGAAAACTTAAAAATTAAAATGGCGCTCCATGAAAAGTGCGTTTTATAGATAGGAATTAAAATTCTGTCCCACAATGCTTTGCGAGTGGAAAGGTTTCAAATTGGAGGCGGAAGGTGAAAATGGATGTTTGTTATTGTTTTGAAACTCAAGTTTTTTGGTCTTTATACTTTATAAACTTCATAAAAGTATTCAGTAATGGTTTGTATTCATTTTCTATAGCTTCAGTTTTCTTCTACTGATAATATAAAGATGTTTGTTTATGATTTTCCTTTCTTTTTAAGTGATATTTGTGTATGATGTTATTATGCTTTGTTTTCTCTTTTGTGATTAGTTTAAAGCAAAAAAGATTCTTTTTTGAGCATATATTCATCCATTAAAGAACCTTGTCTGTGAAATACAATAATGTTTAGCATGCTTCTTTTCCAAAAAAGTTCTGAATTTGCTTTGAGAGAACTTAACATATCTCCCAACCCAAAAGTTGTCGGCCATGACACCCTTCCCTGTCGACATTGCACTCGGACCTGTTCCTCTTAAATAAAATTCTACGCGGTCCGCGTACAGGCGCGCGACCATATTCTTCAGATTGTATATTTTCGCCCACGTCTTTAGAGCTTCAGCGTACTGGGCCAGAAAATACACAATCTGTTATCAGGTTATAATTAGCAGACAAGACTTTTGTTCTAGACAAAAAATAACTCTATAAAAAAAGTTATCTTAGACTATCTATTTCAATCTATTGAATTTCGGTAAATTTCTAGACTTCGCTGAGAAGAAAAGACGAAAGAGCTAATTTTTGTTCCCCGATCTTTGATTTTGAGATTTGTCTTAATCATATATAACTTATATGTAAATCCAAAAATCAAAGCCCATTCAGCTGAAAACAATTTCCAGTTTCCCAAAAAGACTTAAATTTGAAATTTGGAATTTTTGGTACCGTGGTTAGAAATTCTCAGCTATCCATTTTAACAAATTACAATTTAAAATTTTACATTATAGTTAATTTTTAAAGCATTATTTAAGGATCAATTAAGAGTGTTACATTATTACATTACCTTATTAAACTCCATGCTGAGTTTCATGTTGGGCATATTGGGTTCGCTTGTCGAACGCCGTTTTATGTTTAACACCTATTAATCAAAATGATTAGTGAGATTAAAAAAATATTTAATTCATTTATTCGTGAGAAAATTTAAATAAGATTGGTTTAGCCCGAGCGTTTATAATTAAGCTGGAATGATTGAACAAAATTACGTCGATTATATTTTATTTTAAAGTGTATAAAATTTAGCATATTCGTCTAATATTAGTATCAACTCTTTTATATTTCTCGATTTAACAGGAAAATTATTTCATACTAAAAATTTAAACGTAACTTTAAAAATCATTTACATGTTTCTAATTTTAAATGGATTTCCTAAGGGGGGGGGGGTTAGCACTTAAGGGGGGTCCTCTTACATAAGGGGGGGGGTCTTGACCCCTCTAGAAACTATGCAATATCGAAAATTGATGTACAACAAGTTGAATGTTCATTTACCCAACAGATAAACGAATAAAATTAACAAATAGAAACCAGCCCACTTTCACAATTATTTTACCATTTTACTTTAATGATGACCTAACGAAAATTCTTTGAGAAAATAATTCGTTACCACCCTCTTTTGAAATTGAATACGTTTTGAAAGTGAACCTTGCATAATATTTTCCTTAGTAACACCCACAACAAGAATGCATGAAAAGAATCTTTTGAAATTCTCTCATCTCGCATAATGAATTATTCAAACATCTTGTTACTTTAAAACCTCAAATATCGATTTTCAAATCTATACAAAACGTTAGCGGTTTCCAACAGTAAAGCGAAACAGTTGGAAAGGTAACGACTTTTACTTTGAAATAAGCCGATCCTTAACTTCTAATCCTAATGACTCACCCTAGGCGAATTTGTCATTATTTTTGTTAGAAATTTTCCTTTTCGGACATCTAAAAAACGAGTTTGATCAGCTTCGAAGAAATCAACTTGAGCTTCCACAACCAAGCATCAAACAATCAAATTTTAACAAACTAAAAATTATAGCTTTAATAATGTAAGCCCAACGTCTGCAATACAAACATAAAGGTTTTACAGAGATTTTCAAGTGCATAAAATCCCTCAAACCAAAAAAAAAATCACTAATTAAAATAACAGCACGTAAAAAAACATACCCCGTGTTTCACTGTCTTTGCCGCGTGTGCCGCTTTTTTGGTGGCGCCGTAATACGTTAAGACGTCGATGATACCCATGTAATATACGGAATGAAGTGATTCTTTAAAAGAAAAAATTTGAAATTAACATTTTCAGGTACTGTAGTAAAGGATACCATAAAGAGTGAGTGATGTTTTCTGAGCCTATACACTTCTTAGGTTGAAGAAAATACAAACCGTCAGAGGACGGGAGCGCAAAGTATTCCGATTCGTAACCATCGCTACTGGATACACTTTCCGTTCGCGAGTAACGTTGGCGACGTGCTGCAAGCGTCTCAGGGGTAGCGGCAGATGTTTCTCCGTCAGTAGTAGGAGATGCCGGCTCTTCGAGGCCGTCGCCAGATTCGTCACCGGTAGTGCCACCGTCAGGTCCTTCACCGTCTTGTTCGTCTTCCGGTTCGGAAGAGTCGACGTGTTCGGTGTCGTGAATACCAACCAATAAACTGTAATCCATTATGTTCAGACCAGACAGAAACTGAAGCAAAATAAAATTCGTTTTTTAGGAGCGGTGATGGAATGATCTAGACGTCTCAATGCCACAACCCCCTTAATCCCTGAACCCCACTTCTTCGCATGTTCATGTTCATGTTCATGTTCATGTTCATGGTCATGGACCCCATGAAAACAAATACTCTCAATCGTCTAAAAGTCCTACATTACTGGGTTATCAACTGAGGATGGCTGATTGAATAGCAGCGAGTCTGGTCGTAATGCTATGCAAATGTCATTTTACATTATGTACACCTCACAGCCTCGGCCCATACACTTTCATAGTAAATACACTTACGTTGACGTCTTTAGTTAGCCTATCTTTGAATTTTTCTTTTTGTTCAGCACCAATGAATATCCTGGCATTTTCTTTGGTGAAGTCATTATCTTTGAAAGTGACACTTTCCTTATCCTGAAAAATATATTGTTACCTCAGACAGCTTCAGAAAATAATCTAATTCAAGTTGATTAAATTACTTTTTCTGTTTAAGCTTGCCTTTACTCCGGAGGGTGAAAATTGGTCCGTATAAGCATTGAAAACCTGTGAAATGAACTCAAGACCGTACGAAAGTGTTGCGAGGCAGAATTCAGCCAAGTTAAAAAAGGTTTGCAAAAAAGTTTTCCGAGTGAACCCAATGTTTCAAGTAGCCCAAACCAGCCAACACAAAAATATTAAGGCGAGTTCAAGAAGCAAGCTATATTCTAACTACAAACCTTCTCAGAGTCTTTGGCTTCTCGATCGATTCGCGAGCCCTGTGATGAAGAAAAGATAAGTAATTAAAAAATCAGATTGAAAGTCCACCGTGGTTTGCCCCACGAAAGAGATTTTACGTTCGGATACGTTTCGAGAGATTCTTCTCCCATCAGCGGGCTAATCTTAATATCTTTAAATAAAGAAGGGCAAAGAACAAAAATTTCTCTATAATAAGGAAAAACAGTGACTCAGCTGTATCTTCGTACCTTCAAATCGTATTTCTTTTGTACTTTCTTCTTGCAGCTGAAAACACTTCGTACAACGAGGTAGTAATATTCTTTGTTGTCCAACGTCGTCCGATACATACCAAGGTATTGTGGTAACAGTGTGTCCGAGTGTGATTCGACGATATACTAAAAATGAAAAACAATAATTAAAACGCCTTGAAGAACGGTCTCTAAAGTCTATCCAGATAATTGGCGGTGGAAACAAGAATACTTTTGATAGTCAAACATAATTGCGGAAATTCTTTTGCTTGTTTTAGAGAATCAAAAGCGCTATTTTTAATAAAAACTATCAAAAGTTACAGGCATTCTTGTTTCCACTGCCAATTATATCTGGAGACACTTTAGTCTAATAAACACTTCACCCAACATCTTGTCCAGCCATTCTTATTCCTATCGCCCCCTCCCCAGTTATTAGCGAGTTGATGTATTTGCAATTTTGAGGACGGCGGAGCGACTGAAACGATTTGTAAAAGTGCCTATTTACCGTCGTCCTCAGTCAGTCAGGATCTAACAAATCCAGAAAAACACTCATACATAAACTCACCATTGGTTTGTGAACGGTGGAAGGTTTATATTTAGCGTACATAATAGAAGAGGGTCTGGAATAGTCTAGGTAGGTGGAAATACTTTCGAACACTAATTGTTGTGGAGATTAAAATAAAAATGCCGCCTTGTTTTACAAAAATCAACTTAACCAATGGGAGTTGTTTGTTAGCTCCCAGAGATTAAAAACGATCAATTCAATAATACAAGATACAGATGGTCTGAATGGGGTGGGGCCCAAAAGAAGGTACTCGGAGGGTTTTTAAAACTATATTTGCTGCACAGTTAGTGTGAAGTAAGCTTTAGCAAATCAAAGTGTAATCTAGGCTTAGTAGAGATACGATGGGACACTTGACGAAAGGAAAAGCAAATGCTGCTGTGACGACGAAGGAGGATTTTCAAACAAAATCTTTGCAAACAAACAAACTTACTCTGTGGTAACTAGGCATTATATGATGCATCATTTCCACTTCAACGCTCTGCAATGTTTTGATATAGAATCTCTTGTCGGTGGTCAGTAGAAATTTTGCACCGCTATTCCCTTGTGCTTTACTGAGTTGCGGTTGGATTAAAAATGAAGCCTATTAAAAAGGAAGAAAATATTGAAATTTCATAAACATCAATATTAACTAAACAAGAAAATAGTTTTTAAAAGTGAAGAGGCTTTTATTCAGTTTGGGAAAGCAAGTAAGAAAGGTGCTTGAAAACAAAAAAAAAACCTCCTTTCCAAAGAATATTTAAATCAGGATTGGGATTTTCTATAGCAGAAAACCGAGCAGCCCTAAAATCACGATGTCATGAGGAGTATATTATGTTGTACTTACTGCATATAACTTTTCATCGATTGCAAATCGTTCCCTTAGGTTCCGGAAAACTAACGGCATATATTCTTTGAATTTGAAGTGACCAGGCATGTGTTCTCTACAAAGAAAACACATTAAAAACAGTAGAGGGAAATTGAAACAAGTATAATTTTAATCATTAATACTCTAATTGTTTTATAAGAGTATATTCTTCTTTGAGATTTCAAAAAGGTTTACGAATGTGGGGTAAGAGTAGAGATTTCCGATAATGGACAATACAATATTTTGCTCCACGCTAATTCATGGCAAAAAATTACAGTCCATCGCAAGTCCTAAAAGACAATAGGAGCAAAGCTTTGGCTAAGCCCCGCAATCTAAAAAATTAAATGATCAGAAAATGTACTTATTAGCCTCAAAGGGGCTAAAAAAAGCATTTTCTTGGTAAATTCTGAAAGCTGAGACTGAGATTATCTTATTTGTCCTAGCTTCTTTGGTGATGGCGGTGATGGACCAAAGAAACAATTTTCTTTCACGAAAAACGGAAAAACTTGAAAAGAGTTGCTTGGAGCTAAGAAAAGGGATGTTTAAAAAATATTTTATGATAGTTCTTGTTTTCAGACAGTAATACAAGGGAGAGTTCAGATGCAAGGCGTATAAGATGACAGACATGTTATTTCGAATAATAGGATTATGTTTTCATACACGACATTGTAATAGACATTATTTGACAGGTCAATTTTTATAACCTGTCTGGAATTTTTACTTGTGAAAACTTATTAAAATAATTAACATTTTTTTATCAGAACAATTTCATATTTTTAAGAAAGAGTGAGGCTCAAAATCTTCAAAAGAATAACTAAGACTAAAAAATAATTTTTTAAGAAGAATGCTGATACTGCAATTGCTGAAATTCAAGCATTTTTGGGTCAAGTAGTAAGATTTGGATGAGAGTACCTTAATTTTGACAGCCAAATCACAAAGAATCGATTTTTTCTTATAAAAGATTGTACAAGGCTTTTGCTAATAATGATTCTTAATCTTTATCACAATAATATTGATGTGAAGTTCGTTTCGTCGACTTAAGCGTTTTGGGGTTTTCAATTCTGATGTTTTTCTTCAAATGCTTTAAACCTTTATCATAACAGAAATCGATATTGAACCTTAAAATAAAATGTATATAGAGAATTTGCCTTAATGTTGATAAATAATTTAAATACTTCTTCTCGAAATAAGCAAATCTCATTGACTTGCTATTCAAATTTTGGGCCGATTCTATTGGTGGGAAATAATATGTCATATCCAATTCATTATTGATATTCGTTACTTTTCACTCATTTTTCATATCTTTCAAATTCAATTTCTAATCCTGTCACAATTTCGATAGGTTTTTTTATCATTTTCCTCGTGGAAAAAAACAAAACTGTACAACTGGAAAATCCCTTTCTGACAAACATATTTTTTCAAAAAACAACCTCATTTCTAAGAATTTAGAAAGCAAACATTTCAGTCGAGATAAAAGATAGTGTTAACGTTATGAAAACACAAAAACGTGTTCCGTTAGTAAAAAAGCGACCAAGGGAAAGCAGAAAGGTTAGGGAAATACTTTTACATTTTTCGTCAAAAGTATGAACCTCAATTATCAAAACATTGAGTCAGAAACAAGAGAAGGCATACTCTGAACGGCCAGCCTTGTGACACATTCATGAAGAAAATAGTTTTAGATTAACAAAATGAATCTGTGACTGAGTTTCCATAAAACTAGGCTTGATCATTCTCAATGAATCATAAGTTTAAAATGACTATATCACTTTTTTAATGAGCTAGTTATAACCACATCAATTATTTGAAAGAAATTAGAATAAGAAAAATTCATAATCATTAACAATAATAACGCCAAGAAAGCAATTATGACTTAAGATCTGGAAATTCAGGTCTTGTGACGACTAAATCGATTGAGCTTTTATTTCAACACAAAAGAAAAGAACGCGAGTCAAACCACGGACCATTCGCTAGAAGGTTGGATAAAAAGCACCACACGCTGATCTAAAACAGTGCCAAGCTATTCTGTCACAAATTTGAAAATGTTCTGGTACAGGCTATTATAGCAAATTCCTAAATTGCGATTTGATTCAAAGGTTTTATTTTTACATAAGCATTCCCGTTTCATATCAGGCACATGTTTCATACCAGGTCAGAGTCTGCCTATTATTCTGATATGAGCAAAAAAATGTTTTTCTTTTCCTCTTTCTGACCAATCTTGCTCAAAATCCGTGTCAATTCAATATCAAAAAGCTTGTAAATTAAAATTGAAGAGTAAGCAAACGATATCACTCTTATTTAAAAATAAAACCTTTAAGTTTCAGAAAGTCTACAATAATTAAAAGGGCAGGTATTCGTATGAATATAAAAACTTACAAATTCGAACTTACTTGTTATAAAAATGGTTATCTATCTTGATTTTGCTGTATGCTTTGAAGTCGTCTTTGAGCAACATAACTTGTTGTGGGACATGAGACAATTGCGACACCTGAAAAAATATGTACATTTTCTGAGAACATAGGATATAATCTTGATTTTTTGTACATCTTTAAATAGACATCAAAAAGTGAACTGTGTGCAACCCAAGATTTGGCCGTAAATCGGACCCTTACAGCACAGAAAATTTAGCCAAATTTGAGTAAATCTAGGCAAAAAACGACCCTTACTACAGTGCATTTTCTGGAAAATTTTTGTCCATTTTTTTTAGGCAAAAAATGTTAGATCATATCTGAAATTTTGCCCAAAAAACTTTGCCAAGGCTATTTATTAACCCTTTATAAAGCGCATCTCTCATCTTTACTCATTTCGACCCTTACAGTGCACTTGGAGGCCTGAAAACGCACTGGTTGCACAACGGTAGGTCACTTACCTTGAGTGCCTCCCCAGACTAAACAACATGACGACTGAGATTTAGTATGAACCCCCTCCCTCTGCTCCTAAATGACCAGCCGCTAAAAAAATGGCATTTTTATTTTTAATCAGTTTTAATTTCTTTCATTTTTAATAAAGGAAAAAAGAATTTGTACCTACAAAATCAAGTTGGAAAAAAGGCAACATGATGTTACATGAAAGTAATATTGTTACCTGATCAAGGCAAAGTTCAGCATAACTTCAAAAAATATTTTCACATATGGCTTTCTTTCTTCAAATTTTTGGTTCCATTATTTTTAGACCAAAATTTGGCTTTGAACATTGAAAATTGACAAAATTCTGAATAGACTGTATTTCCAAAAAAAATTGACAATATCTCTCTTAGTTTCATGCAATGATTTGAAATCAGCCAGGTTCAAAGTTTCCGAAAATATAAATTTTAGGTGGAGTAGATAGAAATCTTCATTTTCATATGGATGTCAAGCTTAAGATTGTTGCCAGTCTGGGAAATCTTCATAATACAAGCTTAACTTATGTGATAT